>NC_056456.1:4032768-4060268 GCF_018296145.1 Oncorhynchus tshawytscha
TCCCCTCTTTCCCCTCCCCTCATGTCTCCTTTCCCCCCATCTCTTCAGCTCTCCTTTCCTCTCCACACCCAGTATATTGCCTCATAGCTGCAGTGCAGAGGGAATGTCAGACTGTCAGAAACACACAGCACCCAGAATACCAACTATTTCTGACTATAAAAATCACATATATTTGTATACTAATGAAGCTACACTTTAAAGTGCCATTTGTAAAAAAACAAACACACAACACAATATGACCTATTATATGTACTATTCTGAAAGCCTTGTCGGTCTCTCTCTTCACTCCTGTCGCTTCAAAGACTAGAGGGAGTGTATTCTATTCAAACAGCAGGGTATAAACTCCACTAACAAATCCAATAAACAGACTATACATCCCCTCACAATCCTCTCACTGTGCACACTGACTGTCACAATACGTCTTTACACAGAGCTAATTAGGAGGAGGGCCCCATCTCTGTCCTCTACCTCTGCCCGAGGGAGGGGAGGAGAGAAGGAGAGAGGGATGAGTGCTTAGTCTCTGTTTACTCTGAGGACTGGCGGGTGTGTGTCTTTGATTTTTCGGAATGTAAAGTTGGGGTGGGTAATCGAGTCAGGGGGGAGCGATATTAGTGTGACACATCCCCGGGTAGCATGGATGCAGCGGAGGAGGGCAGCGGGGAGTGATTTGAGTGCGACACCATTCTGGGTAGTGTACAGGCAGTGAGAAAATGGAGGGGGAGAACAATGTGTGTGACACCGCTCTGGGTGTCGACACCACTACAAGGATCAGTACAAAGAAAGTCACCATTTCTGCCATCTATATCACGGCTCAGATCAAACAATGAAATCATGGTAGAATATTTGTGGACCGTATGAATCTGTCAATCCTATTAGGCTATTAGTCAATCCTATTAGTCAATCCTATTAGGCTGTCAATCCTATTAACATTTTAACATGTTACAAAATGAAATGTGCTCTGATATCAGAGTGAATATGAAGCGGCAGCAACACCCTCGACACTGCAAAAATGCTCTCTCCCTCTCTCTTATATCACTATTGTTATCGTAGAGCCTAGCCCAGCGATATAATTCTTGCATGAATCAAAGATGGTATTTAGTATTGTGTTTATAGCTGAATACTAAAATGCCCCCCTTCCCTCTCGCATCCATAACCCCGATATTTGGACAGGGATTGAAGGTGAGTGAGTGAGTGATTGAGTGTGTGTGTGTGTGTGTGTGTGTGTGTGTGTGTGTGTGTGTGTGTGTGTGTGTGTGTGTGTGTGTGTGTGTGTGTGTGTGTGTGTGTGTGTGTGTGCGTGCGTGCGTGCGTGCGTGCGTGCGTGCGTGTGTGTGTGTGTGAGTGAGTGAGTGTGTGTGTCACAACCAAGCTCACAGCTATGGTTCCCAGATCTAGCACAAGGCCAAGTTTGTCTGCAGGGGGTGCAAAGTGGGGGGTGAGAATGGACACCATAGAATATAACAGCTATCAACATAACTTAAATTAACTATCTCTCTCTAGTGCATCATAACTATCTCTCTCTAGTGCATCATAACATACTGTACCTAATAATAACGGAACTATCTCTCTCTAGTGCATCATAACATTTCTGTACCTAATAATAACTGAACTATCTCTCTCTAGTGCATCATAACATACTGTTCCTAATAATAACTGAACTATCTCTCTCTAGTGCATCATAACATACTGTACCTAATAATAACTGAACTATCTCTCTCTAGTGCATCATCACATACTGTTCCTAATAATAACTGAACTATCTCTCTGTAGTGCATCATAACATACTGTACCTAATAATAACTGAACTATCTCTCTCTAGTGCATCATAACATACTGTACCTAATAATAACTGAACTATCTCTCTCTAGTGCATCATAACATACTGTACCTAATAATAACTGAACTATCTCTCTCTAGTAAATCACAACATACTGTACCTAATAATAACTGAACTATCTCTCTCTAGTGCATCATAACATTCTGTACCTAATAATAACATTACATTACAAATGCATCATATAACAATATTTATACTGTACAGTACTGGGCAGCTAAAATAAAAAATAATCCACATTTATAGTGTTTTTGTTCTTCCAAGATTGTAAATTCAAGTTAAAATTAGGAATGATTTGTCTCCCCGTTGATCCCAGTGGCCCTAAGTGAGCTGCAGTGTGTCCTGGGAGAATGGCAGGTGTCTCCATATCAGAGTGCCTCTCAGACAGCTCGTTAATTTGCACAACTTTCATACACACATTTTTCTCTCTCTGTGTGTGTATGAGTGTGTGTGTGTGTGTGTGTGTGTGTGTGTGTGTGTGTGTGTGCGTGCGTGCGTGTGTGTGTGTGTGTGTGTGAGTGTGTGTGTGTGTGTGTGTGTGTGTGTGTGTGTGTGTGTGTGTGTGTGTGTGAGTGTGAGTGTGAGTGTGTGTGTGTGTGAGTGTGTGTGTGTATATATTAGCGATGGGACTTGACCCTAGCGAGCTGAACTACTGTTTTGCGTCTTGCTGGGCGTGGGAAAAGACGAGACCCCTTTTCACAGCTGCTCTGGTGGATGGGCTGCACCAATGGGGCCACTGCCACTACCCCCCCCGTCTGTCTGTCTTCCCTCTCCCTCCTGGTCTACCATTCAGTCTGCAGCCTGCTGCCTTTCAAAAGCTGCCACAAATCCCCCTCCCTCCACCTCCACCCTCCTACCCCCACACACTCTTACTTTCGCTTCATAAATACATCTCATTATTCCAGTCCTAGTTTGCATAGAGATTCCAAAGAGTTCTCTCTTTCTTTCTCTCTCTCTCTCGCTTTTTCTCCCTCTCCTCCAATCTCTCTCTCTCCTCAACCACACCTCACATGTGCAAATTTGACTCACAGGTCATTGTATCGCTTTCCCTAGAATATTGTTTCTCTGTCATTTCAATCAAACATATAACTTGTTGTGAGACAATTTGTTAATTTTCATAATATATTTTGTTGCGGTTGAAGTGAGGAAAAAGCCCCCAAAAATGGCTAAAGGTGTGCAAGTTTTTCTGAAACGTATTAATGCACTAACTACATTAGTGCTCCCCTCATGACAAACACACACACACACCACCATACACCCTCCATTCGCTTCATTATCTTCTGATATTTATCTCCCATCAGACTGCGTAATGCTCAGGGCATAAATTACATTCACTTTTGAGAACAGCAGCAGAGAGCGGTCCTTGTACACAGTAATATAAAAGCTAGAGAAAATCTTGGCCAAGTCAAAGACCCTCGCCAAATTCAAATGAGCTCGCTTCCAATTGAGTGCCCCAAGGTTGGAAGCCATGACGATTTGACCTTGGGCCTGGTCTTGTTG
This sequence comes from Oncorhynchus tshawytscha, assembly GCF_018296145.1. Classification (NCBI taxonomy): domain Eukaryota; kingdom Metazoa; phylum Chordata; class Actinopteri; order Salmoniformes; family Salmonidae; genus Oncorhynchus; species Oncorhynchus tshawytscha. Next base: position 4,036,103 of record NC_056456.1, read on the forward strand.
TTCAGGTACTCTTTGTAATTTCTTCAAGCACATCTTTAAATATTTAAAAAGAACTGAAGCCTGATGGCTTAGCAAGCTTTATGCCCACTGACCAACCGTAATAGTATGGGAAATACCATGCTATTTCTGATAGTTGTTAATGTAGGTCTACTCTGATATACTCACATCAACAACAACACTGTCATATTATGAAAATGACACCTAAGAAAATATGACTATTCCTTAACAAGTGAACAAAATATTAACAAATCAGGGTTATATGAATAGAAAAAGGAACAGAGGAAGAATGAGAAAAAGAGGACAATATGAGGGGTTCTGGGGGGTTAGGGGTGAAATGGAGAGAGCCACCCGAACAGCCTTTCCACATGAGCAGTCCCAAACCCAGGGTGAGCCCCTGTCACCCTACTCACTTAAAGGGATAAGGCACTGCAGCACAGGCTCTAAAATATGAATTACACACCCAACTCCCCTGCACCTTATCAGCCATAGCAAGCCACCTGACAAATTGGATCAGAGTATTTAAAAAGGATAAAAAGAAGTGTGTGTGTGTGTGTGTGTGTGTGTGTGTGTGTGTGTGTGTGTGTGTGTGTGTGTGTGTGTGTGTGTGTGTGTGTGTGTGTGTGTGTGTGTGTGTGTGTGTGAGAGAGAGAGACACAGAGAGAGAGAGAGAGAGAGAGAGAGAGAGAGAGAGAGAGAGAGAGACAGAGACAGAGAGAGAGAGAGAGAGAGAGAGAGAGAGAGAGAGAGAGAGAGAGAGAGAGAGAGAGACAGAGAGAGACAGAGAGAGACAGAGAGAGAGACAGAGACAGAGAGACACAGAGAGAAAGAGAGAGAGAGTGAGAGAGAGAGAGAGAGAGAGAGAGAGACAGAGACAGAGAGAGACAGAGAGAGAGAGATTTGAGGAGTTTGAGGAACAATCACTGTTGACCCAACTCCTGCAGCCTTCAAATTTTAACTGAAATATTAGACAGCAAAATAATGGTACATTTGGGGTGGACAGCAAATACTTTATAGGCTGATATTAATTCCTAAGAAGGTCTTTATTTTAACCATGCAAATACTCTATAGGCTGATATTAATTCCTGAGAAGGTCTTTATTTTAACCATGCAAATACTCTATAGGCCGATATTAATTCCTGAGAAGGTCTTTATTTTAACCATACAAATACTCTATAGGCCGATATTAATTCCTGAGAAGGTCTTTATTTTAACCATGCTAATACTCAATAGGCCGATATTAATTCCTGAGAAGGTCTTTATTTTAACCATACAAATAATCTATAGGCCGATATTAATTCCTGAGAAGGTCTTTATTTTAACCATGCAAATAATCTATAGGCCGATATTAATTCCTGAGAAGGTCTTTATTTTAACCATGCTAATACTCTCTTTATTTTAACCATGCTAAGGCCGATATTAATTCCTGAGAAGGTCTTTATTTTAACCATGCAAATACTCAATAGGCCGATATTAATTCCTGAGAAGGTCTTTATTTTAACCATACAAATAATCTATAGGCCGATATTAATTCCTGAGAAGGTCTTTATTTTAACCATGCAAATAATCTATAGGCCGATATTAATTCCTGAGAAGGTCTTTATTTTAACCATGCAAATACTCTATATGCCGATATTAATTCCTGAGAAGGTCTTTATTTTAACCATGCTAATACTCTATATGCCGATATTAATTCCTGAGAAGGTCTTTATTTTAACCATGCAAATACTCTATATGCCGATATTAATTCCTGAGAAGGTCTTTATTTTAACCATGCAAATACTCTATAGGCCGATATTAATTCCTGAGAAGGTCTTTATTTTAACCATACAAATAATCTATAGTCCGATATTAATTCCTGAGAAGGTCTTTATTTTAACCATACAAATACTCTATAGGCTGATATTAATTCCTGAGAAGGTCTTTATTTTAACCTTACAAATACTCTATATGCCGATATTAATTCCTGAGAAGGTCTTTATTTTAACCATGCAAATAATCTATAGGCCGATATTAATTCCTGAGAAGGTCTTTATTTTAACCATGCAAATACTCTGTAGGCTGATATTAATTCCTGAGAAGATCTTTATTTTAACCATGCAAATACTCTATAGGCTGATATTAATTCCTGAGAAGGTCTTTATTTTAACCATGCAAATACTCTATATGCCGATATTAATTCCTGAGAAGGTCTTTATTTTAACCATGCAAATAATCTATAGGCCGATATTAATTCCTGAGGTCTTTATTTTAACCATGCAAATAATCTATAGGCCAATATTAATTCCTGAGAAGGTCTTTATTTTAACCATGCAAATACTCTATAGGCCGATATTAATTCCTGAGAAGGTCTTTATTTTAACCATGCTAATACTCTGTAGGCCGATATTAATTCCTGAGAAGGTCTTTATTTTAACCATGCAAATACTCTATAGGCTGATATTAATTCCTGAGAAGATCTTTATTTTAACCATGCAAATACTCGATAGGCTGATATTAATTCCTGAGAAGGTCTTTATTTTAACCATGCAAATACTCTATATGCCGATATTAATTCCTGAGAAGGTCTTTATTTTAACCATGCAAATAATCTATAGGCAGATATTAATTCCTGAGAAGGTCTTTATTTTAACCATGCAAATACTCTATAGGCTGATATTAATTCCTGAGAAGATCTTTATTTTAACCATGCAAATACTCTATATGCCGATATTAATTCCTGAGAAGGTCTTTATTTTAACCATGCAAATAATCTATAGGCCGATATTAATTCCTGAGGTCTTTATTTTAACCATGCAAATAATCTATAGGCCAATATTAATTCCTGAGAAGGTCTTTATTTTAACCATGCAAATACTCTATAGGCCGATATTAATTCCTGAGAAGGTCTTTATTTTAACCATGCAAATACTCTATAGGCCGATATTAATTCCTGAGAAGGTCTTTATTTTAACCATGCTAATACTCTATAGGCTGATATTAATTCCTGAGAAGGTCTTTATTTTAACCATACAAATACTCTATAGGCCGATATTAATTCCTGAGAAGGTCTTTATTTTAACCATGGAAATACTCTATAGGCTGATATTAATTCCTGAGAAGATCTTTATTTTAACCATGCAAATACTCTATAGGCTGATATTAATTCCTGAGAAGGTCTTTATTTTAACCATGCAAATACTCTATATGCCGATATTAATTCCTGAGAAGGTCTTTATTTTAACCATGCAAATAATCTATAGGCCGATATTAATTCCTGAGAAGGTCTTTATTTTAACCATGCAAATACTCTATAGGCTGATATTAATTCCTGAGAAGATCTTTATTTTAACCATGCAAATACTCTATAGGCTGATATTAATTCCTGAGAAGGTCTTTATTTTAACCATGCAAATACTCTATATGCCGATATTAATTCCTGAGAAGGTCTTTATTTTAACCATGCAAATAATCTATAGGCCGATATTAATTCCTGAGGTCTTTATTTTAACCATGCAAATAATCTATAGGCCAATATTAATTCCTGAGAAGGTCTTTATTTTAACCATGCAAATAATCTATAGGCCGATATTAATTCCTGAGAAGGTCTTTATTTTAACCATGCAAATACTCTATAGGCTGATATTAATTCCTGAGAAGATCTTTATTTTAACCATGCAAATACTCTATAGGCTGATATTAATTCCTGAGAAGGTCTTTATTTTAACCATGCAAATACTCTATATGCCGATATTAATTCCTGAGAAGGTCTTTATTTTAACCATGCAAATAATCTATAGGCCGATATTAATTCCTGAGGTCTTTATTTTAACCATGCAAATAATCTATAGGCCAATATTAATTCCTGAGAAGGTCTTTATTTTAACCATACAAATACTCTATAGGCCGATATTAATTCCTGAGAAGGTCTTTATTTTAACCATACAAATACTCTATAGGCCGATATTAATTCCTGAGAAGGTCTTTATTTTAACCATGCAAATACTCTATAGGCTGATATTAATTCCTGAGAAGATCTTTATTTTAACCATGCAAATACTCTATAGGCTGATATTAATTCCTGAGAAGGTCTTTATTTTAACCATGCAAATACTCTATATGCCGATATTAATTCCTGAGAAGGTCTTTATTTTAACCATGCAAATAATCTATAGGCCGATATTAATTCCTGAGATCTTTATTTTAACCATGCAAATACTCTATAGGCTGATATTAATTCCTGAGAAGATCTTTATTTTAACCATGCAAATACTCTATAGGCTGATATTAATTCCTGAGAAGGTCTTTATTTTAACCATGCAAATACTCTATATGCCGATATTAATTCCTGAGAAGGTCTTTATTTTAACCATGCAAATAATCTATAGGCCGATATTAATTCCTGAGGTCTTTATTTTAACCATGCAAATAATCTATAGGCCAATATTAATTCCTGAGAAGGTCTTTATTTTAACCATGCAAATACTCTATAGGCCGATATTAATTCCTGAGAAGGTCTTTATTTTAACCATGCTAATACTCTATAGGCCGATATTAATTCCTGAGAAGGTCTTTATTTTAACCATACAAAAACTCTATATGCCGATATTAATTCCTGAGAAGGTCTTTATTTTAACCATACAAATACTCTATAGGCCGATATTAATTCCTGAGAAGGTCTTTATTTTAACCATGCAAATACTCTATAGGCCGATATTAATTCCTGAGAAGGTCTTTATTTTAACCATACAAATACTCTATAGGCTGATATTAATTCCTGAGAAGGTCTTTATTTTAACCTTACAAATACTCTATAAGCCGATATTAATTCCTGAGAAGGTCTTTATTTTAACCATGCAAATACTCTATAGGCTGATATTAATTCCTGAGAAGGTCTTTATTTTAACCATGCAAATACTCTATAGGCCGATATTAATTCCTGAGAAGGTCTTTATTTTAACCATGCAAATAATCTATAGGCCGATATTAATTCCTGAGAAGGTCTTTATTTTAACCATGCTAATACTCTATAGGCCGATATTAATTCCTGAGAAGGTCTTTATTTTAACCATGCAAATACTCTATAGGCCGATATTAATTCCTGAGAAGGTCTTTATTTTAACCATGCTAATACTCTATATGCCGATATTAATTCCTGAGAAGGTCTTTCTTTTAACCATACAAATAATCTATAGGCCGATATTAATTCCTGAGAAGGTCTTTATTTTAACCATGCTAATACTCTATATGCCTATATTAATTCCTGAGAAGGTCTTTATTTTAACCATACAAATAATCTATAGGCCGATATTAATTCCTGAGAAGGTCTTTATTTTAACCATGCAAATACTCTATATGCCGATATTAATTCCTGAGAAGGTCTTTATTTTAACCATGCTAATACTCTATATGCCAATATTAATTCCTGAGAAGGTCTTTATTTTAACCATACAAATAATCTATAGGCGGATATTAATTCCCGAGAAGGTCTTTATTTTAACCATGCTAATACTCTATAGGCCGATATTAATTCCTGAGAAGGTCTTTATTTTAACCATGCAAATACTCTATATGCCGGTTATTAATTCCTGAGAAGGTCTTTATTTTAACCATGCAAATACTCTATAGGCCGATATTAATTCCTGAGAAGGTCTTTATTTTAACCATGCTAATACTCTATATGCCGATATTAATTCCTGAGAAGGTCTTTATTTTAACCATGCAAATACTCTATATGCCGATATTAATTCCTGAGAAGGTCTTTATTTTAACCATGCAAATACTCTATATGCCGATATTAATTCCTGAGAAGTTCTTTATTTTAACCATGCAAATACTCTATAGGCCGATATTAATTCCTGAGAAGGTCTTTATTTTAACCATACAAATACTCAATAGGCCGATATTAATTCCTGAGAAGGTCTTTATTTTAACCATACAAATACTCTATAGGCCGATATTAATTCCTGAGAAGGTCTTTATTTTAACCATACAAATACTCTATATGCCGATATTAATTCCTGAGAAGGTCTTTATTTTAACCATGCAAATACTCTATAGGCTGATATTAATTCCTGAGAAGGTCTTTATTTTAACCATACAAATACTCCATAGGCCGATATTAATTCCTGAGAAGGTCTTTATTTTAACCATACAAATAATCTATAGGCCGATATTAATTCCTGAGAAGGTCTTTATTTTAACCATGCTAATACTCTATAGGCTGATATTAATTCCTGAGAAGGTCTTTATTTTAACCATACAAATACTCTATAGGCCGATATTAATTCCTGAGAAGGTCTTTATTTTAACCATGCAAATACTCTATAGGCTGATATTAATTCCTGAGAAGATCTTTATTTTAACCATGCAAATACTCTATAGGCTGATATTAATTCCTGAGAAGGTCTTTATTTTAACCATACAAATACTCTATATGCCGATATTAATTCCTGAGAAGGTCTTTATTTTAACCATACAAATACTCTATAGGCCGATATTAATTCCTGAGAAGGTCTTTATTTTAACCATGCAAATACTCTATAGGCCGATATTAATTCCTGAGAAGGTCTTTATTTTAACCATACAAATACTCTATAGGCTGATATTAATTCCTGAGAAGGTCTTTATTTTAACCTTACAAATACTCTATATGCCGATATTAATTCCTGAGAAGGTCTTTATTTTAACCATGCAAATACTCTATAGGCTGATATTAATTCCTGAGAAGGTCTTTATTTTAACCATGCAAATACTCTATAGGCCGATATTAATTCCTGAGAAGGTCTTTATTTTAACCATGCAAATAATCTATAGGCCGATATTAATTCCTGAGAAGGTCTTTATTTTAACCATGCTAATACTCTATAGGCCGATATTAATTCCTGAGAAGGTCTTTATTTTAACCATGCAAATACTCTATAGGCCGATATTAATTCCTGAGAAGGTCTTTATTTTAACCATGCTAATACTCTATATGCCGATATTAATTCCTGAGAAGGTCTTTCTTTTAACCATACAAATAATCTATAGGCCGATATTAATTCCTGAGAAGGTCTTTATTTTAACCATGCTAATACTCTATATGCCTATATTAATTCCTGAGAAGGTCTTTATTTTAACCATACAAATAATCTATAGGCCGATATTAATTCCTGAGAAGGTCTTTATTTTAACCATGCAAATACTCTATATGCTGATATTAATTCCTGAGAAGGTCTTTATTTTAACCATGCTAATACTCTATATGCCGATATTAATTCCTGAGAAGGTCTTTATTTTAACCATACAAATAATCTATAGGCCGATATTAATTCCCGAGAAGGTCTTTATTTTAACCATGCTAATACTCTATAGGCCGATATTAATTCCTGAGAAGGTCTTTATTTTAACCATGCAAATACTCTATATGCTGGTTATTAATTCCTGAGAAGGTCTTTATTTTAACCATGCAAATACTCTATAGGCCGATATTAATTCCTGAGAAGGTCTTTATTTTAACCATGCTAATACTCTATATGCCGATATTAATTCCTGAGAAGGTCTTTATTTTAACCATGCAAATACTCTATATGCCGATATTAATTCCTGAGAAGGTCTTTATTTTAACCATGCAAATACTCTATATGCCGATATTAATTCCTGAGAAGTTCTTTATTTTAACCATGCAAATACTCTATAGGCCGATATTAATTCCTGAGAAGGTCTTTATTTTAACCATACAAATACTCAATAGGCCGATATTAATTCCTGAGAAGGTCTTTATTTTAACCATACAAATACTCTATAGGCTGATATTAATTCCTGAGAAGGTCTTTATTTTAACCATACAAATACTCTATAGGCCGATATTAATTCCTGAGAAGGTCTTTATTTTAACCATACAGATACTCTATAGGCTGATATTAATTCCTGAGAAGGTCTTTATTTTAACCATGCAAATACTCTATAGGCTGATATTAATTCCTGAGAAGGTCTTTATTTTAACCATGCAAATACTCTATAGGCCGATATTAATTCCTGAGAAGGTCTTTATTTTAACCATACAGATACTCTATAGGCTGATATTAATTCCTGAGAAGGTCTTTATTTTAACCATGCAAATACTCTATAGGCTGATATTAATTCCTGAGAAGGTCTTTATTTTAACCATGCTAATACTCTATAGGCTGATATTAATTCCTGAGAAGGTCTTTATTTTAACCATGCTAATACTCTATAGGCTGATATTAATTCCTGAGAAGGTCTTTATTTTAACCATACAAATACTCTATAGGCCGATATTAATTCCTGAGAAGGTCTTTATTTTAACCATACAAATAATCTATAGGCCGATATTAATTCCTGAGAAGGTCTTTATTTTAACCATGCTAATACTCTATAGGCTGATATTAATTCCTGAGAAGGTCTTTATTTTAACCATGCTAATACTCTATAGGCTGATATTAATTCCTGAGAAGGTCTTTATTTTAACCATACAAATACTCTATAGGCCGATATTAATTCCTGAGAAGGTCTTTATTTTAACCATACAAATAATCTATAGGCCGATATTAATTCCTGAGAAGGTCTTTATTTTAACCATTAATACTCTATAGGCTGATATTAATTCCTGAGAAGGTCTTTATTTTAACCATACAAATACTCTATAGGCCGATATTAATTCCTGAGAAGGTCTTTATTTTAACCATGCTAATACTCTATAGGCCGATATTAATTCCTGAGAAGGTCTTTATTTTAACCATACAAATACTCTATATGCCGATATTAATTCCTGAGAAGGTCTTTATTTTAACCATACAAATACTCTATAGGCCGATATTAATTCCTGAGAAGTTCTTTATTTTAACCATACAAATAATCTATAGGCCGATATTAATTCCTGAGAAGGTCTTTATTTTAACCATACAAATACTCTATAGGCTGATATTAATTCCTGAGAAGGTCTTTATTTTAACCTTACAAATACTCTATATGCCGATATTAATTCCTGAGAAGGTCTTTATTTTAACCATGCTAATACTCTATATGCCGATATTAATTCCTGAGAAGGTCTTTATTTTAACCACGCAAATAATCTATAGGCCGATATTAATTCCTGAGAAGGTCTTTATTTTAACCATACAGATACTCTATAGGCCGATATTAATCCCTGAGAAGGTCTTTATTTTAACCATGCTAATACTCTATAGGCTGATATTAATTCCTGAGAAGGTCTTTATTTTAACCATACAAATACTCTATAGGCCGATATTAATTCCTGAGAAGGTCTTTATTTTAACCATGCAAATACTCTATAGGCTGATATTAATTCCTGAGAAGATCTTTATTTTAACCATGCAAATACTCTATAGGCTGATATTAATTCCTGAGAAGGTCTTTATTTTAACCATACAAATACTCTATATGCCGATATTAATTCCTGAGAAGGTCTTTATTTTAACCATACAAATACTCTATAGGCCGATATTAATTCCTGAGAAGGTCTTTATTTTAACCATGCAAATACTCTATAGGCCGATATTAATTCCTGAGAAGGTCTTTATTTTAACCATACAAATACTCTATAGGCTGATATTAATTCCTGAGAAGGTCTTTATTTTAATTACAAATACTCTATATGCCGATATTAATTCCTGAGAAGGTCTTTATTTTAACCATGCAAATACTCTATAGGCTGATATTAATTCCTGAGAAGGTCTTTATTTTAACCATGCAAATACTCTATAGGCCGATATTAATTCCTGAGAAGGTCTTTATTTTAACCATGCAAATAATCTATAGGCCGATATTAATTCCTGAGAAGGTCTTTATTTTAACCATGCTAATACTCTATAGGCCGATATTAATTCCTGAGAAGGTCTTTATTTTAACCATGCAAATACTCTATAGGCCGATATTAATTCCTGAGAAGGTCTTTATTTTAACCATGCTAATACTCTATATGCCGATATTAATTCCTGAGAAGGTCTTTCTTTTAACCATACAAATAATCTATAGGCCGATATTAATTCCTGAGAAGGTCTTTATTTTAACCATGCTAATACTCTATATGCCTATATTAATTCCTGAGAAGGTCTTTATTTTAACCATACAAATAATCTATAGGCCGATATTAATTCCTGAGAAGGTCTTTATTTTAACCATGCAAATACTCTATATGCCGATATTAATTCCTGAGAAGGTCTTTATTTTAACCATGCTAATACTCTATATGCCGATATTAATTCCTGAGAAGGTCTTTATTTTAACCATACAAATAATCTATATGCCGATATTAATTCCTGAGAAGGTCTTTATTTTAACCATGCAAATACTCTATAGGCCGATATTAATTCCTGAGAAGGTCTTTATTTTAACCATGCAAATACTCTATATGCTGGTTATTAATTCCTGAGAAGGTCTTTATTTTAACCATGCAAATACTCTATAGGCCGATATTAATTCCTGAGAAGGTCTTTATTTTAACCATGCTAATACTCTATATGCCGATATTAATTCCTGAGAAGGTCTTTATTTTAACCATGCAAATACTCTATATGCCGATATTAATTCCTGAGAAGGTCTTTATTTTAACCATGCAAATACTCTATAGGCCGATATTAATTCCTGAGAAGGTCTTTATTTTAACCATACAAATACTCAATAGGCCGATATTAATTCCTGAGAAGGTCTTTATTTTAACCATACAAATACTCTATAGGCCGATATTAATTCCTGAGAAGGTCTTTATTTTAACCATACAAATACTCTAAAGGCCGATATTAATTCCTGAGAAGGTCTTTATTTTAACTATACAAATACTCAATAGGCCGATATTAATTCCTGAGAAGGTCTTTATTTTAACCATACAAATACTCTATAGGCTGATATTAATTCCTGAGAAGGTCTTTATTTTAACCATGCAAATACTCTATAGGCTGATATTAATTCCTGAGAAGGTCTTTATTTTAACCATACAGATACTCTATAGGCTGATATTAATTCCTGAGAAGGTCTTTATTTTAACCATGCAAATACTCTATAGGCTGATATTAATTCCTGAGAAGGTCTTTATTTTAACCATGCTAATACTCTATAGGCTGATATTAATTCCTGAGAAGGTCTTTATTTTAACCATGCTAATACTCTATAGGCTGATATTAATTCCTGAGAAGGTCTTTATTTTAACCATACAAATACTCTATAGGCCGATATTAATTCCTGAGAAGGTCTTTATTTTAACCATACAAATAATCTATAGGCCGATATTAATTCCTGAGAAGGTCTTTATTTTAACCATGCTAATACTCTATAGGCTGATATTAATTCCTGAGAAGGTCTTTATTTTAACCATGCTAATACTCTATAGGCTGATATTAATTCCTGAGAAGGTCTTTATTTTAACCATACAAATACTCTATAGGCCGATATTAATTCCTGAGAAGGTCTTTATTTTAACCATACAAATAATCTATAGGCCGATATTAATTCCTGAGAAGGTCTTTATTTTAACCATGCTAATACTCTATAGGCTGATATTAATTCCTGAGAAGGTCTTTATTTTAACCATACAAATACTCTATAGGCCGATATTAATTCCTGAGAAGGTCTTTATTTTAACCATGCTAATACTCTATAGGCCGATATTAATTCCTGAGAAGGTCTTTATTTTAACCATACAAATACTCTATATGCCGATATTAATTCCTGAGAAGGTCTTTATTTTAACCATACAAATACTCTATAGGCCGATATTAATTCCTGAGAAGTTCTTTATTTTAACCATACAAATAATCTATAGGCCGATATTAATTCCTGAGAAGGTCTTTATTTTAACCTTACAAATACTCTATATGCCGATATTAATTCCTGAGAAGGTCTTTATTTTAACCATACAAATACTCTATATGCCGATATTAATTCCTGAGAAGGTCTTTATTTTAACCATACAAATACTCAATAGGCCGATATTAATTCCTGAGAAGGTCTTTATTTTAACCATACAAATACTCTATAGGCTGATATTAATTCCTGAGAAGGTCTTTATTTTAACCATACAAATACTCTATAGGCCGATATTAATTCCTGAGAAGGTCTTTATTTTAACCATACAGATACTCTATAGGCTGATATTAATTCCTGAGAAGGTCTTTATTTTAACCATGCAAATACTCTATAGGCTGATATTAATTCCTGAGAAGGTCTTTATTTTAACCATGCAAATACTCTATAGGCCGATATTAATTCCTGAGAAGGTCTTTATTTTAACCATACAGATACTCTATAGGCTGATATTAATTCCTGAGAAGGTCTTTATTTTAACCATGCAAATACTCTATAGGCTGATATTAATTCCTGAGAAGGTCTTTATTTTAACCATGCTAATACTCTATAGGCTGATATTAATTCCTGAGAAGGTCTTTATTTTAACCATGCTAATACTCTATAGGCTGATATTAATTCCTGAGAAGGTCTTTATTTTAACCATACAAATACTCTATAGGCCGATATTAATTCCTGAGAAGGTCTTTATTTTAACCATACAAATAATCTATAGGCCGATATTAATTCCTGAGAAGGTCTTTATTTTAACCATGCTAATACTCTATAGGCTGATATTAATTCCTGAGAAGGTCTTTATTTTAACCATGCTAATACTCTATAGGCTGATATTAATTCCTGAGAAGGTCTTTATTTTAACCATACAAATACTCTATAGGCCGATATTAATTCCTGAGAAGGTCTTTATTTTAACCATACAAATTCTATAGGCCGATATTAATTCCTGAGAAGGTCTTTATTTTAACCATGCTAATACTCTATAGGCCGATATTAATTCCTGAGAAGGTCTTTATTTTAACCATACAAATACTCTATATGCCGATATTAATTCCTGAGAAGGTCTTTATTTTAACCATACAAATACTCTATAGGCCGATATTAATTCCTGAGAAGTTCTTTATTTTAACCATACAAATAATCTATAGGCCGATATTAATTCCTGAGAAGGTCTTTATTTTAACCATACAAATACTCTATAGGCTGATATTAATTCCTGAGAAGGTCTTTATTTTAACCTTACAAATACTCTATATGCCGATATTAATTCCTGAGAAGGTCTTTATTTTAACCATGCTAATACTCTATATGCCGATATTAATTCCTGAGAAGGTCTTTATTTTAACCACGCAAATAATCTATAGGCCGATATTAATTCCTGAGAAGGTCTTTATTTTAACCATACAGATACTCTATAGGCCGATATTAATCCCTGAGAAGGTCTTTATTTTAACCATGCTAATACTCTATAGGCTGATATTAATTCCTGAGAAGGTCTTTATTTTAACCATACAAATACTCTATAGGCCGATATTAATTCCTGAGAAGGTCTTTATTTTAACCATGCAAATACTCTATAGGCTGATATTAATTCCTGAGAAGATCTTTATTTTAACCATGCAAATACTCTATAGGCTGATATTAATTCCTGAGAAGGTCTTTATTTTAACCATACAAATACTCTATATGCCGATATTAATTCCTGAGAAGGTCTTTATTTTAACCATACAAATACTCTATAGGCCGATATTAATTCCTGAGAAGGTCTTTATTTTAACCATGCAAATACTCTATAGGCCGATATTAATTCCTGAGAAGGTCTTTATTTTAACCATACAAATACTCTATAGGCTGATATTAATTCCTGAGAAGGTCTTTATTTTAACCTTACAAATACTCTATATGCCGATATTAATTCCTGAGAAGGTCTTTATTTTAACCATGCAAATACTCTATAGGCTGATATTAATTCCTGAGAAGGTCTTTATTTTAACCATGCAAATACTCTATAGGCCGATATTAATTCCTGAGAAGGTCTTTATTTTAACCATGCAAATAATCTATAGGCCGATATTAATTCCTGAGAAGGTCTTTATTTTAACCATGCTAATACTCTATAGGCCGATATTAATTCCTGAGAAGGTCTTTATTTTAACCATGCAAATACTCTATAGGCCGATATTAATTCCTGAGAAGGTCTTTATTTTAACCATGCTAATACTCTATATGCCGATATTAATTCCTGAGAAGGTCTTTCTTTTAACCATACAAATAATCTATAGGCCGATATTAATTCCTGAGAAGGTCTTTATTTTAACCATGCTAATACTCTATATGCCTATATTAATTCCTGAGAAGGTCTTTATTTTAACCATACAAATAATCTATAGGCCGATATTAATTCCTGAGAAGGTCTTTATTTTAACCATGCAAATACTCTATATGCCGATATTAATTCCTGAGAAGGTCTTTATTTTAACCATGCTAATACTCTATATGCCGATATTAATTCCTGAGAAGGTCTTTATTTTAACCATACAAATAATCTATAGGCCGATATTAATTCCCGAGAAGGTCTTTATTTTAACCATGCTAATACTCTATAGGCCGATATTAATTCCTGAGAAGGTCTTTATTTTAACCATGCAAATACTCTATATGCTGGTTATTAATTCCTGAGAAGGTCTTTATTTTAACCATGCAAATACTCTATAGGCCGATATTAATTCCTGAGAAGGTCTTTATTTTAACCATGCTAATACTCTATATGCCGATATTAATTCCTGAGAAGGTCTTTATTTTAACCATGCAAATACTCTATATGCCGATATTAATTCCTGAGAAGGTCTTTATTTTAACCATGCAAATACTCTATAGGCCGATATTAATTCCTGAGAAGGTCTTTATTTTAACCATACAAATAATCTATAGTCCGATATTAATTCCTGAGAAGGTCTTTATTTTAACCATACAAATACTCTATAGGCTGATATTAATTCCTGAGAAGGTCTTTATTTTAACCATACAAATACTCTATAGGCCGATATTAATTCCTGAGAAGGTCTTTATTTTAACCATACAGATACTCTATAGGCTGATATTAATTCCTGAGAAGGTCTTTATTTTAACCATGCAAATACTCTATAGGCTGATATTAATTCCTGAGAAGGTCTTTATTTTAACCATGCAAATACTCTATAGGCCGATATTAATTCCTGAGAAGGTCTTTATTTTAACCATACAGATACTCTATAGGCTGATATTAATTCCTGAGAAGGTCTTTATTTTAACCATGCAAATACTCTATAGGCTGATATTAATTCCTGAGAAGGTCTTTATTTTAACCATGCAAATACTCTATAGGCTGATATTAATTCCTGAGAAGGTCTTTATTTTAACCATGCTAATACTCTATATGCCGATATTAATTCCTGAGAAGGTCTTTATTTTAACCATACAAATAATCTATAGGCCGATATTAATTCCTGAGAAGGTCTTTATTTTAACCATACAAATAATCTATAGGCCGATATTAATTCCTGAGAAGGTCTTTATTTTAACCATGCTAATACTCTATAGGCTGATATTAATTCCTGAGAAGGTCTTTATTTTAACCATGCTAATACTCTATAGGCTGATATTAATTCCTGAGAAGGTCTTTATTTTAACCATACAAATACTCTATAGGCCGATATTAATTCCTGAGAAGGTCTTTATTTTAACCATACAAATAATCTATAGGCCGATATTAATTCCTGAGAAGGTCTTTATTTTAACCATGCTAATACTCTATAGGCTGATATTAATTCCTGAGAAGGTCTTTATTTTAACCATACAAATACTCTATAGGCCGATATTAATTCCTGAGAAGGTCTTTATTTTAACCATGCTAATACTCTATAGGCCGATATTAATTCCTGAGAAGGTCTTTATTTTAACCATACAAATACTCTATATGCCGATATTAATTCCTGAGAAGGTCTTTATTTTAACCATACAAATACTCTATAGGCCGATATTAATTCCTGAGAAGTTCTTTATTTTAACCATACAAATAATCTATAGGCCGATATTAATTCCTGAGAAGGTCTTTATTTTAACCATACAAATACTCTATAGGCTGATATTAATTCCTGAGAAGGTCTTTATTTTAACCTTACAAATACTCTATATGCCGATATTAATTCCTGAGAAGGTCTTTATTTTAACCATACAAATACTCAATAGGCCGATATTAATTCCTGAGAAGGTCTTTATTTTAACCATACAAATACTCTATAGGCTGATATTAATTCCTGAGAAGGTCTTTATTTTAACCATACAAATACTCTATAGGCCGATATTAATTCCTGAGAAGGTCTTTATTTTAACCATACAGATACTCTATAGGCTGATATTAATTCCTGAGAAGGTCTTTATTTTAACCATGCAAATACTCTATAGGCTGATATTAATTCCTGAGAAGGTCTTTATTTTAACCATGCAAATACTCTATAGGCCGATATTAATTCCTGAGAAGGTCTTTATTTTAACCATACAGATACTCTATAGGCTGATATTAATTCCTGAGAAGGTCTTTATTTTAACCATGCAAATACTCTATAGGCTGATATTAATTCCTGAGAAGGTCTTTATTTTAACCATGCTAATACTCTATAGGCTGATATTAATTCCTGAGAAGGTCTTTATTTTAACCATGCTAATACTCTATAGGCTGATATTAATTCCTGAGAAGGTCTTTATTTTAACCATACAAATACTCTATAGGCCGATATTAATTCCTGAGAAGGTCTTTATTTTAACCATCAAATAATCTATAGGCCGATATTAATTCCTGAGAAGGTCTTTATTTTAACCAAATACTCTATAGGCTGATATTAATTCCTGAGAAGGTCTTTATTTTAACCATGCTAATACTCTATAGGCTGATATTAATTCCTGAGAAGGTCTTTATTTTAACCATACAAATACTCTATAGGCCGATATTAATTCCTGAGAAGGTCTTTATTTTAACCATACAAATAATCTATAGGCCGATATTAATTCCTGAGAAGGTCTTTATTTTAACCATGCTAATACTCTATAGGCCGATATTAATTCCTGAGAAGGTCTTTATTTTAACCATACAAATACTCTATATGCGATATTAATTCCTGAGAAGGTCTTTATTTTAACCATACAAATACTCTATAGGCCGATATTAATTCCTGAGAAGTTCTTTATTTTAACCATACAAATAATCTATAGGCCGATATTAATTCCTGAGAAGGTCTTTATTTTAACCATACAAATACTCTATAGGCTGATATTAATTCCTGAGAAGGTCTTTATTTTAACCATACAAATACTCTATATGCCGATATTAATTCCTGAGAAGGTCTTTATTTTAACCATGCTAATACTCTATATGCCGATATTAATTCCTGAGAAGGTCTTTATTTTAACCACGCAAATAATCTATAGGCCGATATTAATTCCTGAGAAGGTCTTTATTTTAACCATACAGATACTCTATAGGCCGATATTAATCCCTGAGAAGGTCTTTATTTTAACCATGCTAATACTCTATAGGCTGATATTAATTCCTGAGAAGGTCTTTATTTTAACCATACAAATACTCTATAGGCCGATATTAATTCCTGAGAAGGTCTTTATTTTAACCATGCAAATACTCTATAGGCTGATATTAATTCCTGAGAAGATCTTTATTTTAACCATGCAAATACTCTATAGGCTGATATTAATTCCTGAGAAGGTCTTTATTTTAACCATACAAATACTCTATATGCCGATATTAATTCCTGAGAAGGTCTTTATTTTAACCATACAAATACTCTATAGGCCGATATTAATTCCTGAGAAGGTCTTTATTTTAACCATGCAAATACTCTATAGGCCGATATTAATTCCTGAGAAGGTCTTTATTTTAACCATACAAATACTCTATAGGCTGATATTAATTCCTGAGAAGGTCTTTATTTTAACCTTACAAATACTCTATATGCCGATATTAATTCCTGAGAAGGTCTTTATTTTAACCATGCAAATACTCTATAGGCTGATATTAATTCCTGAGAAGGTCTTTATTTTAACCATGCAAATACTCTATAGGCCGATATTAATTCCTGAGAAGGTCTTTATTTTAACCATGCAAATAATCTATAGGCCGATATTAATTCCTGAGAAGGTCTTTATTTTAACCATGCTAATACTCTATAGGCCGATATTAATTCCTGAGAAGGTCTTTATTTTAACCATGCAAATACTCTATATGCCGATATTAATTCCTGAGAAGGTCTTTATTTTAACCACGCAAATAATCTATAGGCCGATATTAATTCCTGAGAAGGTCTTTATTTTAACCATACAGATACTCTATAGGCCGATATTAATCCCTGAGAAGGTCTTTATTTTAACCATGCTAATACTCTATAGGCTGATATTAATTCCTGAGAAGGTCTTTATTTTAACCATACAAATACTCTATAGGCCGATATTAATTCCTGAGAAGGTCTTTATTTTAACCATGCAAATACTCTATAGGCTGATATTAATTCCTGAGAAGATCTTTATTTTAACCATGCAAATACTCTATAGGCTGATATTAATTCCTGAGAAGGTCTTTATTTTAACCATACAAATACTCTATATGCCGATATTAATTCCTGAGAAGGTCTTTATTTTAACCATACAAATACTCTATAGGCTGATATTAATTCCTGAGAAGGTCTTTATTTTAACCATACAAATACTCTATAGGCCGATATTAATTCCTGAGAAGGTCTTTATTTTAACCATACAGATACTCTATAGGCTGATATTAATTCCTGAGAAGGTCTTTATTTTAACCATGCAAATACTCTATAGGCTGATATTAATTCCTGAGAAGGTCTTTATTTTAACCATGCAAATACTCTATAGGCCGATATTAATTCCTGAGAAGGTCTTTATTTTAACCATACAGATACTCTATAGGCTGATATTAATTCCTGAGAAGGTCTTTATTTTAACCATGCAAATACTCTATAGGCTGATATTAATTCCTGAGAAGGTCTTTATTTTAACCATGCTAATACTCTATAGGCTGATATTAATTCCTGAGAAGGTCTTTATTTTAACCATGCTAATACTCTATAGGCTGATATTAATTCCTGAGAAGGTCTTTATTTTAACCATACAAATACTCTATAGGCCGATATTAATTCCTGAGAAGGTCTTTATTTTAACCATACAAATAATCTATAGGCCGATATTAATTCCTGAGAAGGTCTTTATTTTAACCATGCTAATACTCTATAGGCTGATATTAATTCCTGAGAAGGTCTTTATGTTAACCATGCTAATACTCTATAGGCTGATATTAATTCCTGAGAAGGTCTTTATTTTAACCATACAAATACTCTATAGGCCGATATTAATTCCTGAGAAGGTCTTTATTTTAACCATGCAAATAATCTATAGGCCGATATTAATTCCTGAGAAGGTCTTTATTTTAACCATGCAAATACTCTATAGGCTGATATTAATTCCTGAGAAGGTCTTTATTTTAACCATGCAAATACTCTATAGGCCGATATTAATTCCTGAGAAGGTCTTTATTTTAACCATGCTAATACTCTATAGGCCGATATTAATTCCTGAGAAGGTCTTTATTTTAACCATACAAATACTCTATATGCCGATATTAATTCCTGAGAAGGTCTTTATTTTAACCATACAAATACTCTATAGGCCGATATTAATTCCTGAGAAGTTCTTTATTTTAACCATACAAATATCTATAGGCCGATATTAATTCCTGAGAAGGTCTTTATTTTAACCATACAAATACTCTATAGGCTGATATTAATTCCTGAGAAGGTCTTTATTTTAACCATACAAATACTCTATATGCCGATATTAATTCCTGAGAAGGTCTTTATTTTAACCATACAAATACTCAATAGGCCGATATTAATTCCTGAGAAGGTCTTTATTTTAACCATACAAATACTCTATAGGCTGATATTAATTCCTGAGAAGGTCTTTATTTTAACCATACAAATACTCTATAGGCCGATATTAATTCCTGAGAAGGTCTTTATTTTAACCATACAGATACTCTATAGGCTGATATTAATTCCTGAGAAGGTCTTTATTTTAACCATGCAAATACTCTATAGGCTGATATTAATTCCTGAGAAGGTCTTTATTTTAACCATGCAAATACTCTATAGGCCGATATTAATTCCTGAGAAGGTCTTTATTTTAACCATACAGATACTCTATAGGCTGATATTAATTCCTGAGAAGGTCTTTATTTTAACCATGCAAATACTCTATAGGCTGATATTAATTCCTGAGAAGGTCTTTATTTTAACCATGCTAATACTCTATAGGCTGATATTAATTCCTGAGAAGGTCTTTATTTTAACCATGCTAATACTCTATAGGCTGATATTAATTCCTGAGAAGGTCTTTATTTTAACCATACAAATACTCTATAGGCCGATATTAATTCCTGAGAAGGTCTTTATTTTAACCATACAAATATCTATAGGCCGATATTAATTCCTGAGAAGGTCTTTATTTTAACCATGCTAATACTCTATAGGCTGATATTAATTCCTGAGAAGGTCTTTATTTTAACCATACAAATACTCTATAGGCCGATATTAATTCCTGAGAAGGTCTTTATTTTAACCATGCTAATACTCTATAGGCTGATATTAATTCCTGAGAAGGTCTTTATTTTAACCATACAAATACTCTATAGGCCGATATTAATTCCTGAGAAGGTCTTTATTTTAACCATACAAATACTCTATAGGCCGATATTAATTCCTGAGAAGGTCTTTATTTTAACCATACAAATAATCTATAGGCCGATATTAATTCCTGAGAAGGTCTTTATTTTAACCATACAAATACTCTATAGGCTGATATTAATTCCTGAGAAGGTCTTTATTTTAACCATACAAATACTCTATATGCCGATATTAATTCCTGAGAAGGTCTTTATTTTAACCATGCAAATACTCTATAGGCCGATATTAATTCCTGAGAAGGTCTTTATTTTAACCACGCAAATATCTATAATATTAATTCCTGAGAAGGTCTTTATTTTAACCCAGATACTCTATAGGCCGATATTAATCCCTGAGAAGGTCTTTATTTTAACCATGCTAATACTCTATAGGCTGATATTAATTCCTGAGAAGGTCTTTATTTTAACCATACAAATACTCTATAGGCCGATATTAATTCCTGAGAAGGTCTTTATTTTAACCATGCAAATACTCTATAGGCTGATATTAATTCCTGAGAAGATCTTTATTTTAACCATGCAAATACTCTATAGGCTGATATTAATTCCTGAGAAGGTCTTTATTTTAACCATACAAATACTCTATATGCCGATATTAATTCCTGAGAAGGTCTTTATTTTAACCATACAAATACTCTATAGGCCGATATTAATTCCTGAGAAGGTCTTTATTTTAACCATGCAAATACTCTATAGGCCGATATTAATTCCTGAGAAGGTCTTTATTTTAACCATACAAATACTCTATAGGCTGATATTAATTCCTGAGAAGGTCTTTATTTTAACCTTACAAATACTCTATATGCCGATATTAATTCCTGAGAAGGTCTTTATTTTAACCATGCAAATACTCTATAGGCTGATATTAATTCCTGAGAAGGTCTTTATTTTAACCATGCAAATACTCTATAGGCCGATATTAATTCCTGAGAAGGTCTTTATTTTAACCATGCAAATAATCTATAGGCCGATATTAATTCCTGAGAAGGTCTTTATTTTAACCATGCAAATACTCTATAGGCCGATATTAATTCCTGAGAAGGTCTTTATTTTTGCAAAACTCTATATGCGATATTAATTCCTGAGAAGGTCTTTATTTTAACCAGCAAATAATCTATAGGCCGATATTAATTCCTGAGAAGGTCTTTATTTTAACCATACAGATTTATAGGCCGATATTAATCCCTGAGAAGGTCTTTATTTTAACCATGCTAATACTCTATAGGCTGATATTAATTCCTGAGAAGGTCTTTATTTTAACCATACAAATACTCTATAGGCCGATATTAATTCCTGAGAAGGTCTTTATTTTAACCATGCAAATACTCTATAGGCTGATATTAATTCCTGAGAAGATCTTTATTTTAACCATGCAAATACTCTATAGGCTGATATTAATTCCTGAGAAGGTCTTTATTTTAACCATACAAATACTCTATATGCCGATATTAATTCCTGAGAAGGTCTTTATTTTAACCATACAAATACTCTATAGGCCGATATTAATTCCTGAGAAGGTCTTTATTTTAACCATGCAAATACTCTATAGGCCGATATTAATTCCTGAGAAGGTCTTTATTTTAACCATACAAATACTCTATAGGCTGATATTAATTCCTGAGAAGGTCTTTATTTTAACCTTACAAATACTCTATATGCCGATATTAATTCCTGAGAAGGTCTTTATTTTAACCATGCAAATACTCTATAGGCTGATATTAATTCCTGAGAAGGTCTTTATTTTAACCATGCAAATACTCTATAGGCCGATATTAATTCCTGAGAAGGTCTTTATTTTAACCATGCAAATAATCTATAGGCCGATATTAATTCCTGAGAAGGTCTTTATTTTAACCATGCTAATACTCTATAGGCCGATATTAATTCCTGAGAAGGTCTTTATTTTAACCATGCAAATACTCTATAGGCCGATATTAATTCCTGAGAAGGTCTTTATTTTAACCATGCTAATACTCTATATGCCGATATTAATTCCTGAGAAGGTCTTTCTTTTAACCATACAAATAATCTATAGGC
Source organism: Oncorhynchus tshawytscha (assembly GCF_018296145.1). NCBI lineage: Eukaryota > Metazoa > Chordata > Actinopteri > Salmoniformes > Salmonidae > Oncorhynchus > Oncorhynchus tshawytscha. The sequence continues at coordinate 4,058,742 of NC_056456.1, forward strand.
CGATATTAATTCCTGAGAAGGTCTTTATTTTAACCATGCTAATACTCTATATGCCTATATTAATTCCTGAGAAGGTCTTTATTTTAACCATACAAATAATCTATAGGCCGATATTAATTCCTGAGAAGGTCTTTATTTTAACCATGCAAATACTCTATATGCCGATATTAATTCCTGAGAAGGTCTTTATTTTAACCATGCTAATACTCTATATGCCGATATTAATTCCTGAGAAGGTCTTTATTTTAACCATACAAATAATCTATAGGCCGATATTAATTCCCGAGAAGGTCTTTATTTTAACCATGCTAATACTCTATAGGCCGATATTAATTCCTGAGAAGGTCTTTATTTTAACCATGCAAATACTCTATATGCTGGTTATTAATTCCTGAGAAGGTCTTTATTTTAACCATGCAAATACTCTATAGGCCGATATTAATTCCTGAGAAGGTCTTTATTTTAACCATGCTAATACTCTATATGCCGATATTAATTCCTGAGAAGGTCTTTATTTTAACCATGCAAATACTCTATATGCCGATATTAATTCCTGAGAAGTTCTTTATTTTAACCATGCAAATACTCTATAGGCCGATATTAATTCCTGAGAAGGTCTTTATTTTAACCATACAAATACTCTATAGGCCGATATTAATTCCTGAGAAGGTCTTTATTTTAACCATCTTTATTTTAATTCCTGAGAAGGTCTTTATTTTAACCATACAAATACTCTATAGGCTGATATTAATTCCTGAGAAGGTCTTTATTTTAACCATACAAATACTCTATAGGCCGATATTAATTCCTGAGAAGGTCTTTATTTTAACCATACAGATACTCTATAGGCTGATATTAATTCCTGAGAAGGTCTTTATTTTAACCATGCAAATACTCTATAGGCTGATATTAATTCCTGAGAAGGTCTTTATTTTAACCATGCAAATACTCTATAGGCCGATATTAATTCCTGAGAAGGTCTTTATTTTAACCATACAGATACTCTATAGGCTGATATTAATTCCTGAGAAGGTCTTTATTTTAACCATGCAAATACTCTATAGGCTGATATTAATTCCTGAGAAGGTCTTTATTTTAACCATGCTAATACTCTATAGGCTGATATTAATTCCTGAGAAGGTCTTTATTTTAACCATGCTAATACTCTATAGGCTGATATTAATTCCTGAGAAGGTCTTTATTTTAACCATACAAATACTCTATAGGCCGATATTAATTCCTGAGAAGGTCTTTATTTTAACCATGCAAATAATCTATAGGCCGATATTAATTCCTGAGAAGGTCTTTATTTTAACCATGCTATTACTCTATAGGCTGATATTAATTCCTGAGAAGGTCTTTATTTTAACCATACAAATACTCTATAGGCCGATATTAATTCCTGAGAAGGTCTTTATTTTAACCATGCTAATACTCTATAGGCTGATATTAATTCCTGAGAAGGTCTTTATTTTTGCTAATACCTATAGGCTGATATTAATAGGTCTTTATTTTAACCATCAAATA
>NC_056456.1:4065268-4130268 GCF_018296145.1 Oncorhynchus tshawytscha
GGACATTCCTGCAGTCAGCATGCCAATTGTACTCACCCTAAAAAATGACATCATTGTGTTGTGTGACAAAACTGCAAATTGTATTGTCCCTGGCACAAGGTGCACCTGTGTAATGATCATGCTGTTTAATCAGCTTCTTGATATGCCACACCTGTCAGCTGGATGGATTATCTTGGCAAATGAGAAATGCTCACAAACAGGGATATAAACAGATTTATGCACAAAATGTAAGAGAAATACACATTTTGTCCGTATAAAACATTACTCAGATCTTTAATTTCAGATCATGAAACATGGGACCAATACTTTACATGTTGCGTTTATATTTTTGTTGAGTGTATAAACAGTACCGGCAGCTATTTCAGTCAAAGTCAAGCACTGAAAATATGACATATTTGATGTTTTTATCTATAGTATTGCTTACCTGTGAATTGATGGTTGTTCTTTGTAGGTTTTACTTGGGCCCTCTTCCTCTTCCCAGTCCCTGGTCTCTGAGACCCCCAAGTAACATGACCCACCATTTTGTTTCCTGACAGGGTTGCACCTTTCAGTATGTACACTCACTCTGACTTCTTCCTGAAATAAAAAATGATTGAGATTATTAGCCATTATTAAGCATATGGGGCGGCAGGTAGCCTAGTGGCTAGAGCGTTGGACTAGTAACCGTAAGGTTGCAAGATCTTTCCCCGAGCTGACAAGGTAAAAATCTGTCGTTCTGCCCCTGAGCAAGGCAGTTAACCCACTGTTCCTAGGCTGTCATTGAAAATAACAATTGTTCTTAACTAACTTGCCTAGTTAAATAAAGGTTTAAAAAATATATATGAAGGATAGGGGAGGATTTGGATACAACAAGCATATGTAGGACTGAATAAATGAAATAATGTCAATTAAATCATGTACTAATACATAATGTATTCTATCAATTGAGAACACTTCATGGATCAGCCTATGCAATACATCTTATTAAATATGGAGAGAATCTCACAAATATTTTCCTGCCATTGTTAAGCTACGCTAACGGAAACCCATAGCTTGCAGTCAGTATTGTAAATAAAATGTTATTCCATGATCATTTTAAGAAATGTATGTATATAGGTCTTAATGAATAATAGGGTCAAATCTGAACCACACAGTTTGAAACACTCCTGCATAGAATTTAGCCAACTCACATGTGTCGAAGCTAGTTGCTAAGATACTGTACCAAAGCTTAAATTCAGATAATAATTCTGATAGTTGTCCACTAAATTTCTACAATGGCAAAGATAGGTGTCAGTAAGGCCATGATTGTTCAATTGCATTTAAGTAGACCTAATATAGCTTTTCTTTTGTTCCCTTTCTGAGGAAAACATACACAGATTGAGGAAAAGTCTGTGTAGATCAGGCTTAATCCTCCATACATCGCCCAACGAGACTCCTACTCTTCTTCCTACATTCTCATTTCAATTCTACACCTAACATTCAACTACCCAGTAGCATATCTTATGTATACACACACATACATAAGACTGAGCTATGTTCCTCATCCTCCAAATATAATATGGGTTATGATAGATCAGCCAAAGATAGATCATTATGATCATTCTAAGATTCAAATAAATAGACAAACTATTCTGTACTGTGCTACTTCTGCCCCTGAACAGACAGTTAACCCACTGTTCCTAAGCCGTCATTGCAAATAAGAATTTGTTCTTAACTGACTTGCCTGGTTAAATAAAGGTAAAATAAAAAATATATATATAAAAAAAACGTGGTTCTATTCTATACAAAAACTGTTGTATCATCTCCTCAGAATGACAGTACTCAAACTGAGAGAGTTTTCTGCCAATTTCACTTTGCACTTGGACTTGAATACTGAATGGTTTTGTTTGAAATGGCACACTATGCACTGTATAGTACACTACTTTTGACTAGGGCCCATATGGCTCTGGTTCAAAATAGTGCACTATATTGCACTGGGTGCAATTTCAGATGCAGCTAGGGCTTAATAATTCTGGTAACTTCAATAAATTCCATGGCTTTTATTTATTTATTTATTTATTATTTCACCTTTATTTAACCAGGTAGGCTAGTTGAGAACAAGTTCTCATTTGCAACTGCGACCTGGCCAAGAAAAAGTAAAGCCGTTTGACACATACAACAACACAAAGTTACACACGGAATAAACAAACATACAGTCAATAATACCGTTGAAAAAGTATATATACAGTATGTGCAGGGAGATAGGATAAGGGAGGGAAGGCAATAAATAGGCCATGGTGGTGAAGTAATTACAATATAGCAATTAAAACACTGGAATGGTAGATGAGCAGAATACATATATATATATATATATATATATATATATATATATATATATATATATATATATATATATATATATATATATATGTGTAAAAACAATTGTTTTTTATTTATACATATATATGTATATATGAATGTGCTAGTAGAGATATTGGGGTGCAAAGGAGCAAGATAAATAAATAAATACAGTATGGGGATGAGTAATTGGATGGGCTATTTAGAGGTGCAGTGATCTGTGAGCTGCTCTGACAGCTGGTGCTTAAAGCTAGTGAGGGAGATATGAGTCTCCAGCTTCAGTGATTTTTGCAGTTTGTTCTAGTCATTGGCAGCAGAGAACTGGAAGGAAAGGTGGCCAAAGGAAGAATTCGCTATGGGGGTGACCAGTGAGAAATACCTGCTGGAGCGCGTGCTATGGGTGGGTGCTGCTATGGTGACCAGTGAGCTGAGATAAGGCGGGGCTTTACCTAGCAGAGACTTGTAGATGACCTGGAGCCAGTGGGTTTGGCGACGAATATGAAGCGAGGGCCAGCCAACGAAAGCGTACAGGTCGTAGTGGTGGGTAGTATATGGGGCTTTGGTGACAGAACGGATGGCACTGTGATAGACTGCATCCAGTTTGTTGAGTTGAGAAGCTTTAACGAAATGCCAACCAGGATTTCTGGAATAGCAGGAAATGCATTGAACGTTCCCAGAAGTTTGCAACCTTGGACGAAGCCTTTGTTTATGTGCAATCAATGTCTACTTCAAGAACTTCAGCACCTCCAGCAGTAAGCTGGCACCAGTTATGTGTTCATTGTCGGTGAATATTGAGCAGGAAGAAAACACTACAGACTACATAACATGTTGAGAATCTGTCACTGACCAGCTATATACATTCATTTCACTACTTCTCCACACAAGGGCAACACAATCCTGGTACTGAGTATTTTGCAGCTGAATAGGGGATATATCTCCATCTTTCATACAGTACAAAGTAGCCAATATACACCCTGTTCTTCTTGCGGAGAGAGTGATTTGCATACATTCTGTGCCTACAGTAAACAGTACAGGAACTATCCAGCTACAACATGTCAACGTTCAACCTCACATCTGGTTTGTGTGCATTCAAAATAGCCCTCCTCATCACCCTACACAGAGGCCAGGCCTGTGTCTCTCTCCTAAAAACATGTTGGGTGAATTCGGAAAGAATGGGATATCCTATAAACTGGGAAACCTTCACCTGACTGTTCATTTCATGGTCTGACAAGAGGAAATCAAAAGGACTGTTAGTAAAGCCATTACAGAGATTTCACATGCTCAAACTCACATCATTTCATTAGTGTGACATCATAGAGAGGGGTGGAGCAAGCTTCAAGCACTCGGTAAGATCATGGACATAGCTTTTTATGGTTTTGATGTCAAGGTTATTAAATTGTCCTAAACAATGCACTGGGAAGAATTGTGATGTAAATGTGCATAGGGTGTACTGGCGCATCAAAAACACATTTAAAAAGAGTATAATATTTAGTTTCAGTTTTGTAATTCAGTCTTTTTTTGCTGTCCCACTTTACCAACTATAGCTAGCTAAAGTAGGGCAGCATGTAGTAGCTAATGTGGGACAGTCTTAGGGTTTTCCAATGGAGGAAAGAGATCCAGTTTACATTAGGGACTCCCTGTAAAGTAGGCTTTGGGCCTGGTTGAATAAAACATCTTAAGTGTTTCCCTTAAGGAATGGTTTTATCTTAAGGGAATTGTTTAAGGGTGTTGCATTGAACCCCTAAAATATTTCCTTAGGTAAGGGCATACATAAGGGATTTTACGGTAGTTTGAAGGCATGTATGGCAGAAAGAGTATCCGGTTACCATGGAGATGGCCTGATTCATTGACTAAATGTCTCCTCAAAGAGATGGCTTTCATTTTATGAGATAGAACTTCTCCAATCAAGACAGGATAACCAAATGGCTTCAGAAGATAATGAACCAAGTTTCTTGTAGTTATTTATTTCGGGACTTGTTTATATTACTTTCTTAGAAGTCAAGCTATCGTACAGAGTAGCTATAGCTAGCCAGCTAGCTTTGTAGCCATGGACCTTCCATAGTTCAGCTAAGTAGCTAGACACAGTAGCTGGTTGATGTTTTCCTTTTGTAACCAGGGCAGATGAAAGCAACATTCACCTCCACAGATGCTGTTTACATTGATATCCATACTGAATGATGCAGAGTTAAGGGACCTCATGGGCCCCCTTTACTTTTTCACTTCATTTAAGGGACAAATTCCCCATTTAATGTTTTGTGCAACTGACTTAAAGTCAAGGAAACTTTAAGTGAAAAGGGGAAAATGTACTTAAGGTGTTTTATGCAACCGGGCCCCTGGTTGTTGTAGTAATATATCCAGTGAAATGTTTTATTGTAGTATTGTTATTAGTACTGTTATTTGAGTGGATTTCCATCATCTGTATCCCACTTCAGACATCTAGCCCAACACATGATACATTTCTAATTCACCCTACAATTGGCTGCTGTAGCCAACAACATTCATCTGTCCCTCAGTTCTTGACAGGTAGCATACAAGCTAACGTTTGAAAATGACATGAAGACTATTGTTACTCCTACAATACACAAAATGCAATTGTAATATTCCATGACTGTTCTTAAAAAGATGAGGTAGCATAGGGAGTAAGCTATGCAACTTATTGTTTCCCATGTTTTCCCCCATCATAGCCTACTTTTTGGCCTAAAATACAGGTAGGCTATAGAAGGAACATACATATATTGGTTTGAATATCAAGATCATTTTAAATATATTTAAACCCACTACTATACATTCCATAGAGAAATCTCATATCGCTGCTTCCAGAACCACGTGATACCTCGGAATTGACCAATCGGATGAATTGTGTGTTTTAACTATTTATTCTTTTTCTCCAGATCTAACAGCAATAATCCTGTCATAAAAACGGTGTAACAAGTCATTTCTATATAGGCCTACCTCATTGACCTTTCCGCTTATAAAGTAACTGAATAACCATCAAATATTTACATTTAGGCCCCTTCATCACGATAGTCGAGCGTTCGCTTCCCATTGACAGCGCATCCAGCGTATAGCTCGTATTGAAGATACATCAGGTTAAACTGATTCCTTTATATAATTTCACACCTATTTGAATGCACAACATTCAACGCTGTTTTTCGTATTTTAGCAGGCAGGAATCGACTTGCCTCCCCACGTCGGCATAGGCTTGCGCAGCATCCAGCGCCCGCGTATACCTTCTCCCCGCCCTGACATAGTCACCTCGCCGCAGCCCCGGCTTCTGAAGTCCTTGGAATTAGTTTATACTTTCGGTTCTCTAGCTTTATGAAATTATAACTCATACAGCTAGATAACCAAAGACACAAACTAACCCGTCCTCGCTTAAAGGGTCCGCTGCGTAGACGGAGCCGCTGTTCGTGGTCACATGGAGCCGAAACAGTCGCTGGAGCAAGAGACTCGAGAGGCTCCCCCTCACCACCAACACACCGTATAGCGCCATAGACCACAACGCTGGGTTCCCAGCATATGTACGCATGCCATTTATATATTTATTTGTGTATTTATGTAGATATGTTATGGAATTTTCTCTACGTAGCCGAAAACACACACACGCACTCAAACACACAGTCTGGTTATCGATCAAATGCAAAGACTTACCGACTTGAATCTTAAAAATATCACACATTTTTCAAACCATAAAAGGTCATCTTCAAAACAAGACAGAGGTTTCTTTAGAGTGTCTTATCCTTTCAGATAAACTACATAGGCCAAATTCAAAACTATTGGAGAGGCAATGCATGCACCTACATTGCAGAAAAACAGCCTAATTGCCACCAATTCCCAGAAACGAACATGTTTATGATGTTGTTCTTGCTAATATTGGCAAGAAAGAGAGAAAATGCCGAGGGTATACGAAAAGCTGCGTACCTAAAACCATCAATAGGCAAAATTAACTTCTATGGGCTATCTCCGCTCATCCTCAAAATGTCATTTCACACAAGGCCTAATACAGCTCAGAATAGTATCTATAGCCTATAACCTACTTTGACAATACAATAAAAAATAATGCACATCTTCAAATAAAGACAGCATACTCACAGATGTACCGGTACAGTTCTTAGTTTCCGTTCATTCTCTTTCCAATGTCTAAAATGTGTTTTTAGTTAGAATGTGTAGATAGCCTATAAGGCAAATCAAAGTTTCAGTGTCAAGTTGAAGAAAGTAGACTATACGAGAATAGACCAAGGCATATATCCATAGGCTACAGAACGGTGTCTCCACCTTGACTCACAGGCTGCAACTGACGAGCATGAGAGAGCTCACAATATGCTCAGTGGTTAACTCCCCAGCGCTCCCAGCCTACCAATCCCAAACCGCCCTGACAACCACACACACACACACACACACACACACACACACACACACACACACACACACACACACACACACACACACACACACACACACACACACACACACACACACACACACACACACACAGTAAAATGTAAATAGCCACTTCATGGTGCATTCCACTATGTAAATTCATTATTGTGGTGTAGTCATATAACTGAAAGAGCCTATTATATCCTCCACGAGCGTATATAAAATGTATATACACCTAACCCACTCTCAGCATAGGCAAGTCGACCAGCGAGCCAAGGCTTTTACAACCCTGACATTTACAGCAAGAGCATATGGATGTCAATCGGAATATTGAGCATTAGCTTGAGTATCCCATGCAACACTGCTAGTTAGTCAGAATTGTTTCACACCTTTACAGCTGTGGTTGACATAAGCTAAATAGGCCTATACATACGTATATAAAATGCTCAGTGGTCTATCTTGGAAATATGCGCTGAATGAAACACATAAAACCAGGCATAGAGGCTTTATCAACGATTTAAAATTCAAAACACAGAATTGAAGAAGATAGTGTTTCAATAACGTATACACGACACCATGAAGTGCAATTTCATTAGGTAGTTTTGGGGATGCCTGTGCCACACACCGTTACGACAGGGTAGGCCACTGTCTTAACGGTGGGTGGCATAGGCATCCCCAAAACGACCTAATGAAATTGCACTTTATGGTGTCGTGTATACGTTTTTACCGGGCAAAAATACAAATGTCTTTCTTAGATAATATATTTTTTTATCACTTAAATTGGCCTTGCATGTGTTCTCCAATATTGTATTTTCAATACAAACGAATAGCCTAGTATTTCGATGTATACACCCCATATATTTTGACATAGTAATCACAGTTTGGTCAAATGTTTTATAATATAAAAGGCATGAACATAATCTGCGGAAGTCAAGTGGAAAATATGATAGACATCACAACTGTGAAAGTTCCTAAATTACACTGTCCAAAATATAACCAATACATAGGCTACTCACGAAACAAGGGCTACGTTTAACCAAAAATCAATGTCCTTTTGAACATTTCAATTATGAGTTTTTCTGAGGTATAGCCCTATCTACGATAATAAGAAAGAAAGAGACCGTGTTTGGTTTGGGCTTTTTCGTCAACTTCATATTGTCTTTGAAAAAGTCGCTAAGGCATAAGTAGCCTATGTTATTGAACAAAATACCAAAACTATGTAGGCCTATTCAAAGGAATAAGAATGCTGTAACAACGGAGCTGTGTTTTAGGCATAGGCTACTTATAGAACCTCAGAAAATCTCTTTCGTGCATACATATTCCAAACGTGTGCTTCAAAGATTCTATCCAATTAGCCTACTTGCGAAAACTTCCAAATATTCATTTCTGAGCTTCTCGTCTTCAGAGAGATCCAGCTAACAAGCTCTTGCTAATTCATGCCTCACATAACAGCAGTGAATTGGGTCAACTAACTAGCTGGCTGGCTGGCCTACATTCTCTCTCACCTGTTGATCTCAGCAGCTAGTAATGTTCGTCACAGCTGCTCCTTCAGTTTTCTCACTATAAGCATGCGAATGGGATTTTCATCCACATGATTTCCAACCTACGATCCCCTAATTCAAAGCCAACAATTTGACATTTTACACCATGACGTCTTGTTATAGGAAGGTGTGCATTAACTCAAATCTTCGCTCTACCTGAATGATTACCAGAACATCCTTTCTCTCCCCACACATGATCGAACCACAGCCAAAAACACGTTCTAAAAACATCGCAAAAACACATTTAATTACACCAACACATACGTAAGTAGGACTGTGTTCATTCTAATCTACATGAAAGCACCAGGAGGCCCTCACTGAAAAGCTTTGCAAAAGCAATGACTTACAAATTGCCTCATTTCGTTAAAGCAGATGAATCCACCTCACTCAGCCTCTATTCACGCTCTCTGTCCACTGGGCTGCAATACAGCTAGACCCATTCTATACATGTCCTCTGCAGTGTGCTTACTGTAGGCATACTGCTTATAGTGTATTCAGTCCGGATGTACCTCGCTATCAAGCATGTTAGGGCGGACATTTTAGCCTAGAAAGAGATCATGAGATTGCATGATAATGAACAACCTACATCTTTTGATAAAGGGAACTGTCCGATGTACTGAAACGAGGCAGAAGAGAAACTCACTGTACTCATATAGTTTGAAAGGCATATACTCTCTAGCGCACGCGTGTGCTCTACAATGCCTGCACAACTACCAATAGAGAAAAGGGAGATTTAAACAGAACGAAATATACATGCTTGATTCAGATAGCGTATCTGATTATTGCACATGAGTCAAATCGTTATCACTGAGATAGATACACCTTGGGAGGCAGCTATATTGATGTGGAGTACACGTTTTGTATAGGCTCAGAATAATTATAAAGAAACGCGACTGCATCCTAAGGAATTCAAATAAAGGCATGGTATGGCTATAATCGGGGGCTATCCGGCATGGGTTTTATAACATGAGAAAGGTTGTTTGTCCATGTCTGACATGCGTAGCTCCTTACAGCATTCCTCATATGTTTTGGCCTACTAAAATTCAGGGAAGACAAAGTACTTGTAACCATGTGAAGACAACATTAGAAAAACAGAGTATCACCCTATCACAAGACATCCCGTGACGTGGGCATATCAGCATGACGCAATTTGATGATTTGAGATCATCGTATCGAATTTTGATTGGATGAGCAAAGCCTGCAGCCCACTGAGCATGCGCTTTACTGTAAGGCATAAGTGTGATTACCAGCACCAGCATCTGAGCATGAGCATAAATACAGTACGAGAAATCAAAGAATCAGTACGAGAGCTCAAAGAATCAGTACGAGAGCTCAAAGAATCAGTACGAGAGCTCAAAGAATCAGTACGAGAGCTCAAAGAATCTGTACGAGAGCTCAAGGTCTACTAAATTACGTAAACACAAATAATACAAAATCACTATATAAGCATAAAGCAAAATATGCATAGGCCTACTCTTTGTTGTTCTAAATAGAATTTAGCATGTATGTATATTCATTTTCTTCATTTCTATCCTCCAAATTCAGTCCCCATAATTCAACATTTCACAAAACACAAGTTTATATATGGCAAATTGCATTCTATTTGTCAATAAAGAATTTGATATTCACGCATAGACTATAGCCATACTGTAGCCTAGGCCTACAATACAAAGGCTAAAGCCTGCACTATCCGCACCTGTTGCCGCTAAATTACATAACTGGAAATAGCATTTAACAGAAAATGACTGTTATATTAAATTAATTTGATTCATTCCATGCCACGGTATAAATGCTAAATTATATTCAGATGCATATCTGCTTAACGCCGCGCTCAGAATAATCATAGGATATTAGCATAATAAATGCAACGATTATCAGCCAGGGAAATACAGTTTAACTTCCATACTCAAAATAAATCCCTGTTCATTTGAAATGAGTGAAAAAGTGACGAGACAATTTCGGGTTGAGAAATTACAGTAACCTCGTTCAAATTAGGTTTAGAAACAAGTGTGGAGGCCTAAATCAGTCCACAGGCCTACTCAAATCCTCCTTGGCTTGGCGTGCATTGTATTGACAGCCTGCAGACCCCTTGAAGATTTTCCCACAAACAAGTGACCGAGAAAAATTAGCCGAAATGAAAGAAGTCAACATCAAGTTCAATGACGAGCTGGAACACATTAGCATAACAATAACCGCTGGGAGACTCGGGGTCCCCAGAACAAGATGGTCTAGCGACAGCACGCCACTCCGTAGGCCCCGAAACACTTTCCCAGGATCTGAACAATCCCCCAACTGAACTCTGTAGCCTACCTCCAAACTGCTACACGGGGTGGCCTTTCTAATCCTTATTAGGCGATGATGTTTTGGATTTGAGTTATAAAGTTACATTTAGTTTAGAGAAGTCGTGGTAGGCCTATTGATCGTAATAATAATCACAATAATAGTAATAATAACACTTTGTGTTGCAAATAACAACTGGACATTTTCAAATATATATTGACCCAAAACGAACCAAATGATTCCTGATGAAATGCACGTAGAAATGCATCAATCACCAGGTGAACGAAACTCTTAGCCTAACAATCTAACAATATTACCAACAGAAAAGATGTCATACTTACAACAAGGGCCTCTTTTGATAATCCAAAATAGTGTCAGAGTTCCTTTTTGATAATATAGGCCTGTTACAAAAGTTTCTATAGCTCATCAATCTCATCAATGACGTCCATCCTACCAACATTTTCCTCAAAAATGGATTACTTGTGCTTGAATGGCAAGAAAGAGAGACCCTAAACATAGGGTTATTGTGCTATTGAGTCTAACACAGTATTCTCCCCAGCCTAGATGAGAGAGAGCGGTTGGAAACTGTCGGTCCCCTCCTCTCACGCGTCAGTGGCGAACGTGGCCAGAAACCCAAACACTGGAGCTCCACTGTTTGGTCCTTTCACAACTGACGGCTTTTGTTCATACTCTGCGTGATCGCCTATTCTCTGCGCCTCTCAAAATGTACGTTCCATACCGTTTTTGTTCCACTAGACACAACCGACTAGAGCGTAGAGGAGAGAGCGAGCGAGAGAGAGAGAGAGAGCAAAGTGTGCGTGAGGAAGACAGCGATAAAGAGGGAGAGTGCAGCAAACGAGATGGAGAGGGGAGAGGAGGGGATGGATGGATGAAGAGGGGGGGAGCAAGGCGACGTATCACATTTGTCAAAAGATGACTGTTTGCAGAAATATGGAACAATACAAAGGATGTTGGTGTGAAAAGAATATCAGCACCATGTATTATTTTGCTTTCCTTAGCTTCAGGATGACGTAGGACCGTTAAGATGGGAATAAACGCTTGCCGGTGCTGTTGTTTATTTCGATGTAATCCTCCTGGCAATCTGCCAGGATTTAGGGACGAGACAGAAACGCCACCATAGCGACGGTGTTGATGCTCAAGTTCAATGTTAGTGTGATAATTACTGCCTGGTGATGACACTTCTGCCTCTCTGTCTTCTGTTGCACAGTGAAGTGATAGGTGCAGCGCTTGTCGTGGGAAATTAGAAAACAACTAAGCTATAAATGCGCATTATGGTACACGCATGGTCAGGGGATGCTATCCGATGAGCTTACGTGTAGGGCCTATACGAATGATTCGGCCTTTCTTTATGGAATAATAATGCTCAGGGCCTATCCTTCTACACACTGGGCTAGCCTACCTATTCCTACCTACTAGCCCTACCTGAGGCTCTTTCTGGGTATATTAGTGTTATTTAAGATGGTTCAATGTGGGATGAAAACAAGAAACAACGGCAGTTTAAATATAACAGGGCAAACGAGATGGTTACAGTGAAGTGAAGGAGGAAAAGGCTCAGGGTAAATGACTTACACACACACACACACACACACACACACACACACACACACACACACACACACACACACACACACACACACACACACACACACACACACACACACACACACACACACACACACACACACACACACACACACACATGGAACTAATAACTATGGAAACAGTTTTATTCTAATTTATATTTGTATAGGCTTGTTACTCCTGTTAGAAAAACGAAAAATATAAATGGAATATAATGTTTCTGTACATTTGCAGAATCTGATAGCAATAGCCTATATACGGAAACTTTAAGGATCCTAGTTGTACTTGTTTACGAACGAGAATTCAGCAGCTCATTATCTTCATCATTACATTTTTTTTGTACAAAATATCCAGCAATGTTGTGCTATTAATCAAACCAATGTTGTGCTATTAATCAAACCAATGTTGTGCTATTAATCAAACCAATGTTGTGCTATTAATCAAACCAAATACGCTCGAATGTATCTATCCCATTAGTGGGCCTGGGACTATTTCTTCCAAAGGCTACACATCTTAGCCTATGGGCCTATGGTAGCCTACTTATATTTACATCACATTTCAATAATAAGGAATGATTGTAGGGCTAACCGTCTATATAACCAACAAACTACTGAATGAATGTATTCAACATAAAAGGCTTTGTGAGCATATGTTATTACGACATGAACGTACAATATGAATGTTTCTCAAATCATGGATTTGATGCTAAGAATGTAGCAAGCTATCTAACCCTAATCCAAAGAAATTAGATACAGAACCATCTATCTCTCGGGAATGAATGGAGGAAAAACAACAAGGTGTGGAGTCATTGTCAAAGCTAACACATGGACAAAACACATACAACCATCGAACACATTTGATTTGCATGCATTTGCAATAATTATCTGATGCAAAGGGACACGGGAATGTTGTTCTGCCCCTGAACAAGGCAGTTAACCCACTGTTCATAGGCCGTCATTAAAAATAAGAATTTCTTCTTAACTGACTTGCCTAGTTAAATAAAAGTTAAATAAAACATTTTTAAAAATGCATCACTATGAAACTGTGTCCTAGGTCAGGCTACTTTACACGAATGATAGAAACAGCGACACTCTCTGGCGATAGAGGACGTCTGGATTGGACTACATTGTAGTTTCAACCGTACGTCTAAATTCATTTCCTCATTACAGTATAATACAGCACGTAAACTTGACAGTTATTTTGGTTACACGAATAAACATGTTAAACAGCCAGTGTTAATGAGCGATAGCTATATTGTGAATATTGGTGTGAGATATAGGCTAATGCCCCCTTCACACAAATCCGTAACCTAGTGTATCCTATTAGTCTGACGTATATTACACACTGTATCATCCATGAAAATATTTCATTTGCTTGCTTGCCTTCTCATTTGTAAAACGAAAGATAAGCAGCTTACACATGGTACATTTGTCAGATTACATTTCAAACACACACCTTCAACAACTGGGTCACAGAAATCGGTCACAGAAATCTAAATGCTGCATTTTCTCGGTTCCCTACTTTATTCAGTGCTTCATTCTGAGTCTTTAGTGAACTCTACGCCTTTGTAATTAAGTAACGATGTAAGCAAGACAACATGTTAAAATGTCACCACAAAATGTCACCGGAGTCAAATAGATATTCGATTGTATTGGCTGAAGATCGTTGTAAGTGTTAGATTAGCACCAACTGAACTGATCCTAAGGAAAACTAACAAGTGTAAAGAAATGCACCAACTCAGTTGTGCAGATCATGCTGTAATTCAGTGACAAATTAACAATATATCTATAGACTCAGCAGGAGCACAGAATCGTGGTGAGTTTACTTTAATTTCAACAGGCCATTTAAATCCTGAGACCATATTAATGAGGATGATGTTTTGGTAACCTAATTTATAACAAAACTCGTTTCGTCTGAAACTTGCATCAAACGCTTCATTTGACATTTTAAATGGTAGGCTATTTATTTTTTGAGAAATAGACCTATTTGCTACACGACTCACAAAGTAACTAACCAGAAGGCCTATTGTTTTTGGTTGCAATTTCTTAGAAATTAACAGTTTTAACAACGCATAAAAAAAACATCCTGATAAAATAGAGACGATACGTTTTTTTAGGGTTATAACCCTTTAGATAAAAGGAAGGTAACATAAACGGAGACGTGTCTATTTTAAAGTGTATTTATATAAATGCGTTTCGAATAAAGTTAGAATTGATGTGATTTGATTTCACAGTATAATTTACAGATGTGACACATTTTGGAAGTTCATAATATAGAAATGATATTTCACAAAGGGGAAGACATACCGCTTCCATTTCGTTGCAAAGGAGCGTGTTCTATGAATCAATGCTGTTCAAATAACGTAGCGGTTCTTTTGGGGGGATTATGCCTCGTGTATCGTGACCAATATGACGGAATGTATTATATAGTGAGACTGTAAAGGTATTCTGTAGGTACATGACAAGCGATCGATTCAAAAATACGTCAAAGAAAAAAGGTCATAGACTCGCCAGTTAGTCTGCCTTTTCAAAAAATAACTACAGATTATATGATCAATGATATGTTCAAAATAGAAACTGACAGTATACCAGAAAATAAAATATTTATTACAATGAAGTTCGGTGATTTTGCAGTTCAACTTCAAAATGTAGTTTAAACGTGTCAAAAATACCTAGTTCGCCGTAGAATAACTGCAAATTGTTTAACATCATCAATGCAGCTATTTCATTTAGTTATAAGAGTATGTATACTGTGTTTATACATCATGGTGTGAAGCCTTAAAACGCTTGTCTCTCACACCTTTACTCAACAAGATTAACAGGTTAGGCTACTGTCATCTCGTTTTTCTCTTGAGGTAGAATTGATCACAATAGTAAAACAAGTGTATTTAAATACAGAATTGAAATCTTGTACAGAGAGCTAATTGATTATTATGTCTATTTTGTGTGTAATAATTTGACTTGGGAAAACAGTGAAAACAAATATAACAAAAACTATGATCAATCTAGAGACAAAAAGTGTAAAGATCAAAACTATCCCTCCACAGCAAGTTCTCTGTCTGACTGTATAATGTAACTTACCACAATACATGTATTCTCTTGATGGAGGATAAAATGTAGACCACCAAGTGAAGAGAGAAACTACACCATGTCTATTCAGTAACAGTCGTGGAGGGGGAGGGCCAAACACTTTTGATTTTCATTCTCTAAATCAGGGAATTCAGACCAGGGACAACAGGTGAGTGAAGTCTCTGGCCAATCACTGAAATTAATTGATTAGCTAACTGGCAGGGAGAAAATAAAAACAGCAGTATTTTGGTTCCTGCGGGCATGTATTAATTGAATAGCGCGGCACTACAATATTTGCGTTTTCGTCGGACTACAGCATCCACGCACATTATGGCAGAAGCCATTTCATGGTTTACCAAACGATCCTCCCCGTTGATAGAAAACATTCCACAATCATCTTCTGATTAAGAAGATTAAGAATGTGTTGTAACTTCTGGTGGCAGCATGGTGCCATCAAAGTTCAAAACATCAAGAGAGATGTCTATGTTTCTGGCGGTCAACAAGTCATGATGAATTCAAGTGAGCATGTCCGGGCCTTCAATTGGTGCACCCTTATTGGTAGTAACAGTAGGCCTCAACACAGCCTCAGTTTAGGGCCACATTCACTAGGCTACTGTAACCTACCTGTTATTAACTGAGCGAACCTTACACCTGTTGTTTTCAGAGGGGAATATAATAAATAACTAGTAGAACTGAAATGTAAAAGTAAGACAGGTTCATGTTTAAGCATTGGTGCCAACTTTGTTGCTGCAAGTGTAACACT
The DNA here is from genome assembly GCF_018296145.1 of Oncorhynchus tshawytscha. Classification (NCBI taxonomy): domain Eukaryota; kingdom Metazoa; phylum Chordata; class Actinopteri; order Salmoniformes; family Salmonidae; genus Oncorhynchus; species Oncorhynchus tshawytscha. Next base: position 4,081,219 of record NC_056456.1, read on the forward strand.
AGCTAGTTGGCTGTATAATGTAGACTGGGCTACTGTTTATCAACAATGTTGAGAGAAAATTGAGAGATTGCGTAATCTCAGTATGCTCATGATTATTTATATCAAGTTTATATACAGGTATTTTGGCACTGATTTATAAGACAAAAATGAAGTTTGATATGCAGTTTTATGATATTGACATAATAATTTGAACGATCCTGATAAGAATTCGAACACTGAATCGTGGACTAAATGTAGCAAGATATGTGTCAAAGATTTTTGGGAGCTAATTAACAGAGGTTTATGAAGTGTATAAGACAAATACATTATTGTCTACTTTACTGTATTTTGAAATGTATACATTGAATACTTTGTGTTGAAGATGATTAACTAATAACAGCCTACTGCAAAATATGGAATATGTTTCTCTGTTTAGAAAAAATAACTACCTATATTGCAAAGAGTGATTGCATGTTTTAATTACCTGATGTTATGCCTGAAAGTCATCTGCAAGGAAATAAGAAAATATGTTAACGAAATTTTCTAAAAGAAGATGAAAAGTCGAAACGAATTTCGTCCGAATAGGCCTAGCCTACTTTTGTAAAAGTATTTAGGATACATGCAAGCCGAACGTCACACTCTTGCAAATCTTAATGCTGCTCTATAAAAGTTGTCAAACTGACTATGATAGGCTAATATTTAGCATAGGCCTACTTGGATATTCATACAGTATTTAAAATATATATATATACATATCTCGTTTAACGTTTCACAAGCAGGCTTGGTCATAATATTACGCCTCAAGTAAACATTTCTGTAAAATAAACTTACCCAAAGGCTCCTTCACAGAAAGAGCTGTTAATTCCTCCCCTGCCTTGAGTGCGAGAGAGACTAGCTCCCCAGCACCTCTTGTCCCTTAATTTGAAGCGGGATGGATTGTACGACAATAAGAGTTGACACCAACTTGTGCTTCATAAAAGGACGGGGCAAACCCGCGCATGCGTTCCCACGAGGCACATTTCGACGGTCAAGTTCAAGCTCAAAGCTCAAGCATCCATTACAATTCAAGGCGTGTCGCGCAGCTCATTACACAAGACAAACGCGCTCTCTGTCGTGGGAGAGTTATTCACTCTTTTCAGATTCAGGCATTGAGGAGCTCGTCATCATGTCAGTCGTTGCGGATGTCTAAAATTATAAAACAAAAACAGCTTAAATAAAAAGTAGCCATAGACTGGCCTAGGCCTACTCTTACCACCATAAAACTATAAGTATCCTAGGTTAAAAGGCGTAGGCCATAACTTCACACAAGGAAGACAATTTGGACTAGACGTATTACAAGACAAAATGCCTATTTTGTGTAGAAAAAATAGGATAATTGATTTCAGAAGTAATTTTAGTCACAAAGGAGACACTAGGCCTATACTCACCATCACTATGGAAACTTAAATTAGTATTTTTGTAGCCTACAGAAATTAAATGGGTTCATCGAAAAAATACTAGGTTTTTACGAAAATTAACATGACGTCTACAAAAGCTGGCTCAAGGCAGATATCACAAATAATAGGAGACCATGGAAATCTATAGCCTTTACTTTACTTTCTGAGTGACACCTGTACAGTATAGCCGATGAACGAGCTGAAGTTCAAAATATTGGTTCACCTTTTAATATGAAAATGATGACTGAACTATTTGCTCCCATGGGTAGAGTTGGGGCAGGTGCAAATCTATGGGCATGATCATTTCTAAGTCATATAGAAGAGCCCACGTTTGTTGATATGTTTTATGCTCACGATGAGCCACTGATTTGTTTTGGTACCACAGAGATACAGTCCCCTAATGTTAAACCTGCAACGCACCAAATGGAAAGCTATGCTATACAGCCAACCAAATAGGGCGGGGCATTGAGTTCACACTCGTCTGTGTTTAAACCATGTACTAGGTGAAGGGAAGGTGTAATTGAGCGCAGGCTCATTGAACAGAGAAAAAAGACTTTGATGAACTCACATGTAAATGCTCAATGTGTGTCATGTGTATATTTGTGTATATTTGTCTCCTTTTACCGTAAACCCAAGCGCCAAAGACACATTTTCATTCTGTGTACATTTAACGGACAATATGTTTTCTAATCTAATCTGTAATAAACCATCATTAAACAGATTTTTGTGTTTGATTTATTAGGACATTTGCATGAAAGTGTATGATCAGCACTCTGTATCAGACCTTTACTCCCTGTATCCTTTACATCTTCACCCAACCCTAACCCTATCCATATAGTTTCCTCTCATTCTATTTATGAAGTCTCTGTTATTATTTTACCCTTACTTATTTTTCTCTTATCATGGATCACGTCATCGGCGCCCCGGGGAACAGTGGGTTAACTGCCTTGCTCAGGGGCAGAACGACAGATTTTTACCTTGTACGATGTCGATTAAGGCAGCCCTCCGCACCTCGCTGATTCAGAGGGGTTGGGTTACATGCGGAAGACCCATTTCAGTTGAATGCATTCAGTCGTACAACTGACTAGGTATCCCCCTCCCCCTTTCTCGTTTCTAGACTCACTTTATTTCTCACAACCCCTCCTCTCAATTCATTCACCATCGACATTTATTCCATCCTAATAACTTCCAAATTTGTATACTTTTTTATAATCCCAATGAGATAAAAAACCCAACCAAAAAGAAAGCTACATAATACATTACAGGACAATCATACATTCAGGACATAGAACAAAAAGATACACAATAGGTTTAGATTTTCCTTTAAATCCATCTGTCACATATTTCAAACCTATTTTATACATTTAACTTCAGCCCTTTCCCCCAAAACCAGGTTCAGGTTTCGGTTTATTACGCATTATTGTAAAATGTGATATCATACCAAAACAAATACCTAATATTGACCACACTTCAGGATCTGAAGTACTACTCCAAAACAGTCACGTGAAAAACGAACAAATAAGTATGCCTGAATACATAAGCCATCACTGGCTTCACATTCACATGTTCAAGACCAGAGGATGACTTCAGTGTTAACATGAGAAACACCACAGAGAAGAGAGAAGTGGCCCATAACAGGGGTGTCTAGCCACCCTATAATTGGCCTCCCCCAGACACCCCGTGGCCCCCCTCCTCTCTGTATTCGAGGACCCATAAAATGGTGTCTGGCTCTTTGACCCCCGACCTCAAAGTGAATAAATCCCGTTGAGCGCTCTGAAACAGTGGTCTTCAAACCCACAGTGATGTGCACAGTTATGTTACAGCCCCAGGACTAATGGACCCAGAGCACATACTATGTTAGAGCTGGGCTAGAACAAATATATGCAACTCTGTGGGTCTTCAGGATCATGTTCGGAGAAAGGTGCTTTACAGACACTCCTAAGGTGTTATGGTGCTGTGGACCAGAATAAGGCAATAAGGGTTGTAGTGTTTTAGAAAATAGGTAGAGATGTAGGATCTTAATCTGATCACTCTTTTGTTGCTGAGAATTTTTCTGCACCTCAGAAAATGCAGATGAGCTTCGGAATTGACATAAATGCCTTGAAAACCCACAATAACACACGGTTATATTAACAGGGTTGCGCTTTTTGTGTCGCCCACTTTTGATCATCTAACAGTCCAACAGCCGAACTACTGATCAAGTAACATTACTGACTAAACGTGGCAGGTTTATTTTGCTGTGACAATAGGTCAAATGAGGATCTTACATCTGTCCTACACATCCATTTATTTCCTTTCTTCACATTCTGTGTTGTGTCTATGCGTTTGTGTATACAGTCTTTTTTTGATGACCACTTTCTATTGGGTGGCCCATCTGAGATACAACCCACAAGGCAAAAACATATGAAACAACTGAGCCATACACACCACTGACTAGATCACCAAATGGCTACTATGTTGTTCATCCTTTTACAAACCTCACCTACCTTTTCACTGGCTCCCATAGTCCCTTTTTACAGACTGTCTCCCTGGCTGGAGACCTTGCTACAGATGCTTGGAACTCACTGTGGTCCTGTGGAACACAGAACTGAATAGACTCTTGTCATGACAGGATGTGGTCAAACAGCTTATTACGTTACACAGACAAGTGGGACTGGCTAGGGCCAGAGGGTCAGATGACCTGTTGACCTTTAGGGTCGGTGAGCGTGTCAGTGACCAGGGAGAGTGTTGATGAACTCCAGGACAGTGCATTGGGTGACCTCTGATGTCATTTGCCGGACAGCAGATGGATGTATCTTTAACCCAACCAGGGTCGATAAGATCGACCTGGTTAGGGCTGGACCTGTAGAAAACTGAAGGTTATGATATCTTAATCATTGTATTGACTAAAATGGTCTAAATCTGAGTGGTTCTTAATTGGTCTTCTGAAGTGTGCTGCTATCCAAACCAAAATGGTTAATAGGTTATTCTGGAGCTCTCGTGAGGGTACGATACTTATGCCATTTCTATGCTTTTCTTTTGGAAATTGTATGTGTATTTTGTCACATATTTTTCTCGGGAAGCCAATGGATCACCTGTAGAAAAAGACAGCTCTAAAGATACAATTGAAAATCAAGCATCGCTACGGTTAATAGTCCATATTTAATCATGCAATTACAAATGCACTGCATGTCAAAGGTCAACTTAAACGTAACTCGAGCTTCACCATTTCAGCAGTGTTAGATACGATATGTCTATGTAAGGTTCTTGCTGTTAGGTACTTGCTGTAAGATGCAATGTGGGATGGTGGCTCTACCCCCCAACAGTCAGTGTCAGTCAACCTTGTAGAGCAGACTCACACAGCCAGTCAGTGTCCTGACAGGACTACAGCCAGCCACCATGACCCCAGTCCTCTATTACACTAGCTCTAGACGCAGAACCATCATTACAGCTCAAAGCACTAGAGGAAATGTAATGCTGTATTGTAGTCCACTAACCCAATGAGTAGCCCTAAGTCACAACAACTCAATCCCCTGTAACTTAGGCTGATTTGTTATATTGTGGCGCTGCTCTGGACACACAGACAAAAGGCAAAACTGATTCTGCAGAATGCGCCATAAAGAAATATGCCAATTTGTACCCCTTAAAGCAGTGTTCCCTAAATGGTGGGTCGGGCCCCATTGGTGTGTAGGTGGTGTCCATTTCCTACTGGGTTGTGACTCAGGACTGGGTTATGGCTACAGTCATTATTAAGACTAAATGGTGGGTCGGGCCCCATTTTTTAAAAATTGTACCTTTATTTAACCAGGCAAGTCAGGTAAGAACAAATTCTTATTTTCAATGACAGCCTAGGAACAGTGGTTTAACTCCTGTTCAGGGACAGAACAACAGATTTGTACCTTGTCAGCTCGGGGTTTGAACTTGCACCCTTCTGGTTACTAGTCCAATGCTCTAACCACTAGGCTACCCTGCCATTGGTGTGTAGGTGGTGTCCATTTCCTACTGGGTTGTGACTCAGGACTGGGTTATGGCTACAGTCATTATTAAGACTAAATGGTGGTCGGGCCCCATTGGTGTGTAGGTGGTGTCCATTTCCTACTGGGTTGTGACTCAGGACTGGGTTATGGCTACAGTCATTATTAAGACTAAATGGTGGGTCGGGCCCCATTGGTGTTTAGGTGGTGTCCATTTCCTACTGGGTTGTGACTCAGGACTGGGTTATGGCTACAGTCATTATTAAGACTAAATGGTGGGTCGGGCCCCATTGGTGTTTAGGTGGTGTCCATTTCCTACTGGGTTGTGACTCAGGACTGGGTTATGGCTACAGTCATTATTAAGACTAAATGGTGGGTCGGGCCCCATTGGTGTGTAGGTGGTGTCCATTTCCTACTGGGTTGTGACTCAGGACTGGGTTATGGCTACAGTCATTATTAAGACTAAATGGTGGGTCGGGCCCCATTGGTGTGTAGGTGGTGTCCATTTCCTACTGGGTTGTGACTCAGGACTGGATTATGGCTACAGTCATTATTAAGACTAAATGGTGGGTCGGGCCCCATTGGTGTGTAGGTGGTGTCCATTTCCTACTGGGTTGTGACTCAGGACTGGGTTATGGCTACAGTCATTATTAAGACTAAATGGTGGGTCGGGCCCCATTGGTGTGTAGGTGGTGTCCATTTCCTACTGGGTTGTGACTCAGGACTGGGTTATGGCTACAGTCATTATTAAGACTAAATGGTGAGTCGGGCCCCATTGGTGTGTAGGTGGTGTCCATTTCCTACTGGGTTGTGACTCAGGACTGGGTTATGGCTACAGTCATTATTAAGACTAAATGGTGGGTCAGGCCCCATTGGTGTGTAGGTGGTGTCCATTTCCTACTGGGTTGTGACTCAGGACTGGGTTATGGCTACAGTCATTATTAAGACTAAATGGTGGGTCGGGCCCCATTGGTGTGTAGGTGGTGTCCATTTCCTACTGGGTTGTGACTCAGGACTGGGTTATGGCTACAGTCATTATTAAGACTAAATGGTGGGTCGGGCCCCATTGGTGTGTAGGTGGTGTCCATTTCCTACTGGGTTGTGACTCAGGACTGGGTTATGGCTACAGTCATTATTAAGACTAAATGGTGGGTCGGGCCCCATTGGTGTGTAGGTGGTGTCCATTTCCTACTGGGTTGTGACTCAGGACTGGGTTATGGCTACAGTCATTATTAAGACTAAATGGTGGGTCGGGCCCCATTGGTGTGTAGGTGGTGTCCATTTCCTACTGGGTTGTGACTCAGGACTGGGTTATGGCTACAGTCATTATTAAGACTAAATGGTGGGTCGGGCCCCATTGGTGTGTAGGTGGTGTCCATTTCCTACTGGGTTGTGACTCAGGACTGGGTTATGGCTACAGTCATTATTAAGACTAAATGGTGGGTCGGGCCCCATTGGTGTGTAGGTGGTGTCCATTTCCTACTGGGTTGTGACTCAGGACTGGGTTATGGCTACAGTCATTATTAAGACTAAATGGTGGGTCGGGCCCCATTGGTGTGTAGGTGGTGTCCATTTCCTACTGGGTTGTGACTCAGGACTGGATTATGGCTACAGTCATTATTAAGACTAAATTGTGAGTCGGGCCCCATTGGTGTGTAGGTGGTGTCCATTTCCTACTGGGTTGTGACTCAGGACTGGGTTATGGCTACAGTCATTATTAAGACTAAATGGTGGGTCGGGCCCCATTGGTGTGTAGGTGGTGTCCATTTCCTACTGGGTTGTGACTCAGGACTGGGTTATGGCTACAGTCATTATTAAGACTAAATGGTGGGTCGGGCCCCATTGGTGTTTAGGTGGTGTCCATTTCCTACTGGGTTGTGACTCAGGACTGGGTTATGGCTACAGTCATTATTAAGACTAAATGGTGGGTCGGGCCCCATTGGTGTGTAGGTGGTGTCCATTTCCTACTGGGTTGTGACTCAGGACTGGGTTATGGCTACAGTCATTATTAAGACTAAATGGTGGGTCGGGCCCCATTGGTGTTTAGGTGGTGTCCATTTCCTACTGGGTTGTGACTCAGGACTGGGTTATGGCTACAGTCATTATTAAGACTAAATGGTGGGTCGGGCCCCATTGGTGTGTAGGTGGTGTCCATTTCTACTGGGTTGTGACTCAGGACTGGGTTATGGCTACAGTCATTATTAAGACTAAATGGTGGGTCGGGCCCCATTGGTGTGTAGGTGGTGTCCATTTCCTACTGGGTTGTGACTCAGGACTGGTTATGGCTACAGTCATTATTAAGACTAAATGGTGGGTCGGGCCCCATTGGTGTGTAGGTGGTGTCCATTTCCTACTGGGTTGTGACTCAGAACTGGGTTATGGCTACAGTCATTATTAAGACTAAATGGTGGGTCGGGCCCCATTGGTGTGTAGGTGGTGTCCATTTCCTACTGGGTTGTGACTCAGGACTGGGTTATGGCTACAGTCATTATTAAGACTAAATGGCGGGTCACATGAAAAATGTAAAGGTTGTAAGCGGATCACAGCACTAAAAAGGTGAAATGGTTTTGGAACCATTGCCCTGGAGCATTACTATCATAACCGCTGCAGCTACTCCATGCATGTTCTATAGTAGTGTCGCCCCAGGCAGTGAGGCACTGGACAGTCATTTTTCACACCCCCGCCCTCCGCTGGCTGGTCATTTTTCACCCAGCCGTACAGGGTCCTGACAGGTCTGGGAGAGTGTCTGCCTCTATGGAAGGGAAACTGGCAGGGCTGGCTGACACCTCGGTATAATAACATTAATTATGGGCATCTGGTCGGACGCCCCAGTCTGGGGCCTTCTCCCTGCCCTGGCTGTTGCTATAGGGACTATAGAGAACCATTGGAGAGTCGGGAGGGGAGGGGGGCAGACAGAGACCCTACTATTCTCCTGGGGGTGCCCAGACATGACCTCTAGTGACTTCCCCCTTTTGATTTGGGTGGGAAAGGGTGCGCACCCATGGATGAGACAGGTAATTTGGGATTCATTTTTGGGGGGCGTCATTTTGGGGTCCCAGTGAGACAGAAATAGAGGGATGTAAGGCTCAGAAACACATTTTCCATTTGCTATTGGGGACATAGAAAAGCTTTATGACTATTGCTTTCCTCAATATTTAATGTGAAACCAATCTGTGTCACATATACTATACCCGGAGTTATATTCTGTAAATAGAGAACATAGGGCATGAACATGAAATAGAATAGCTGTATAGCTGTCCGGTTTTACAGTTACATCGCCCTGAAGGGATTTCATGGGTAATTTGGAGTTTGGGTTACTGTCATGTAGTGAAGGAGGAAAAAGCACAGGAAAAAGCACACACACGCACGCACACACACGCACACACACACACACACACACACACACACACACACACACACACACACACACACACACACACACACACACACACACACACACACACACACACACACACACACACACACACACACACACACAAAGCCCTTACACTTGCTTAATTCTGCCTTTGCATATATTAGCAAGTGACTGGGCCCTGAAATTCATTGTTGCTTTTTCCCATGCCTCTTCATTTGATGTCTCTTTTGTCAATGTGAATAAAAGGAGTTTGATGAATGGGAGGCGAACTTCCTCTATAGGCAAATTCCCTCAATACTTGGGATGACATTGGTGCTGTGTTGTTGATATGGGAAAGTCTGACCCCTTGTGGGAAAAATGTGAACAGCTCATAAGTAGAAATTGTTTAGGCCCTTCCCTGTTTCAGCATGACAATGCCCCTGGGCACAAATTGAGTTGCATACAGAAATGGTTTGTCGAGATCGGTGTGGAAGAAGTTGACTGGGCTGCACAGAGCCCTGACCTATACCTCATCGAACACCTTTGGGATGAATTGGAACACGGACTGTGAGCCAGGCCTAATGGCCCAAAATCAGTGCCCGACATCACTATGCTCTTGTAGCTGAATGGAAGCAAGTCCATGCAGAAATGTTCCAACATCTAGTGGAAAGCCTTCCCAGAAGAGTGGAGGCTGTTATAGCAGCAATGTTCCAACATCTAGTGGAAAGCCTTCCCAGAAGAGTGGAGGCTGTTATAGCAGCAAAGGGAGGACCAACTCCATATTAATGCCTGTGATTTGGAATGAGACGGTTGATGAGTAGTGTTGTGGAAATAATCCGAATTTGTTGGTAACATAGGTAAGATGTTTTATATTCATCATATGTTTGTAAGTTACTTCTCATCAGAATGGTATTTTTGTATAATATTGTGGCGAGGTTGTAGTTATCTGTTCTATGTCAAGACTAAGTTGCATGGGCCGCAGAGAGGGGAGAGGTCAAAGTGTCATCATGTGTAAACATATCTTTTGCTCCACTGTGTCTGTGTGGAGTCACTCCCTACTTTTCCCAGTGGGGAAAGGAGGGTGGCAGTGTCTGGAATCATTCTATGCTCCCTCTAATGTTGTCCCTATCTTAAACCTATAGCAATCATTCTCCTCTCCGTGAGTTTGTCCGGGATTGGTTGTATTTAGAATTGGTTGTATCTAAATGACAATTTGATATATGCCTGTTGATATGAAGGATTGGTTTATGGTTCTGGGTTTGAGTAAGGAGACAAAGCTGAACGATGTATTATGTCTATGCTGTCTGACTGTGTGTGTTCTTTGCTATTAAAGGATCGCAGTTGCAATGCAGAAGGGGCTCTCAGAGAATTCCCTGAGAGACACTGAATTACCTGAGAGTCACAGGATTGTGATAGAGCTCATATAATTAAAGATGGACTTTGATAACTAACTCTGACTTGTGTGTGTGGTTTGCTCCCATGATTTGGTAAATAGAGGAAATTTCCACGACAGTAGGTGTCCAAATACTTTTGGTCATGTAGTGTAAGGGGTTAAAGGGGCAATCTGCAATTGCTAAATAAATGTTTGGACTGTTAAATGAATGATTGGCCTATATAGCCATTGATTCTAGAATAATATAACTTGTACATGCTTCATGAGCTTAGTTCAACTGTCATACCTAAATGCTTGTAACGAAGTCAATGTCAACAAAGACTGAAATTCTTCAAAACATGATTCAAACTATAATTTTGATCTTATGGATGGTCGGTCCTTGCATCCATAGCTCTGTCTATGATTTGTTTATAGTTCTCAAGCCCCATCCCTCTGCAGATTGGCCCTTTAATGCTTTCTCATTGCAGTTGCTGTAGTCCTACTAAGCAAGAAGATAAACATATTTTTCCAGGAGACAGCTTGGTTAAAGAACCGTCTTCGGAAGCTATCGGAAGATGAGAACAAGTCAAATATAGGAAAGGATAAGTGTCTATGCCACCAGTAGTTGAATTGATTTACAATTCTTATGCTGAAACTATTTTCTTTAGGTTACCTTTCTCAAGTTGAGGGCCTTTCCTTGTTCTGCACTGAATGTTCAAGTAATTCCAGTGTTTTCCTGTAGATGGCACTGTCAGTGACTGCCCAGTTAGGGATATGTGAAAAGACAATACAGGAATAAGGTGGGCCAGCTTGCAGGCCTCTTCACTGAAATGTTCAACCTCTCCTTGTCCCAGTCTGTAATCCCCACATTTCAAGCTGACTACCGTCATTACTGTTTATAAAAAATCTGATGCATCCTGCCACAATGACTATCACCCTGTAGCACCCATCTGTAATAATTAAGTGCTTTGAAAGGCTGGTCATGGCACACATCAACTCCATTATCCCAGACAACCTGGACCCACTCCCATTTACCTACCGCCCCAACAGATCCACAGATGATGCAATCTCAATTTCACTCCACATTGCCCTCTCCCACTGAGAAAAGAGGAATACCTTCAGTGCCTTGCAAAAGTATTCACCCCCTTGGCATTTTTCCTACTTTGTTGCCTTACAACCTGGAATTTAAATAGATTTTTATTTGGATTTTATGTAATGGACATACACAAACTAATCCAAATTGGTGAAGTGAAATGAAAAAAATTACTTGTCTCAAAGAATTTGACAAAATAATAAACGGAAAAGTGGTATGTGCATGCATATGTGTTCACCCCCTTTGCTATGAAGCCCCTAAATAAGATCTGGTGCAACCAATTACCTCCAGAAGTCACATAATTAGTTAAATAAATAAAGTGTGTGCAATCTGTGTCTCATGATCTGTCACATGATCTCTGTATATATACACACCTGTTCTGAAAGGCCCCAGATTCTGCAACATCACTAAGCAAGGGGCACCACCAACCAAGCAAGTGGCAACATGAAGACCAAGGAGCTCTCCAAACAGGTCAGGGACAAAGTTGTGGAGAAGTACAGATGAGGGTTGGGTTATAAAAAAATAGCAGAAACATTGAATATCCCACGGAGCACCATTAAATCCATTATTAAAAAATGGAAAGAATATGGCACCACAACAAACCTGTCAAGAGAGGGCCGCCAACCAAAACTCACATACCAGGCAAGGAGGGCATTAATCAGAGAGGCAACAAAGAGACCAAAGATAACCCTGAAGGAGCTGCAAAGCTCCACAGCGGAGATTGGAGTATCTGTCCATAGGACCACAGAGCTGGGCTTTATGGAAGAGTGGCCAGAAAAAAGCCATTGCTTAAAGAAAAAAAATAAGCAAACACGTTTGGTGTTCGCCAAAAAGCATGTGGGAGACTCCTCAAACATATGGAAGAAGGTACTCACTCTGGTCAGATGAGACTAAAATTGAGCTTTTTGGCCATCAAGGAAAACACTATGTCTGGCGAAACACCTCTCATCACCCCGAGAATACCATCCCTACAGTGAAGCATGTTGGTGCCGGCATCATGCTGTGGGGATGTTTTTCCATCGACAGGGAATGGGAAACTGGTCAGAATTGAAGGAATGATGGATGGCACTAAATACAGGGAAATTCTTGAGGGAAACCTGTTTCAGTCTTCAAGAGATTTGAGACTGGGACAGAGGTCCACCTTCCAGCAGGACAATAACCCTAAGCATACTGCAGAAGCAACACTCGAGTGGTTTAAGGGGAAACATTTAAATGTCTTGGAATGCCTAGTCAAAGCCCAGACCTCAATCCAATTGAGAATATGTGGTATGACTTAAAGGTTGCTGTACACCAGCAGAACCCACCCAACTGGAAGGAGCTGGAGCAGTTTTGCCTTGAAGAATGGGCAAAAATCCCAGTGGCTAGATGTGCCAAGCTTATAGAGACATACCCCAAGAGACTGTAAGGCAGGTCGGGGACAAGCGAGAGTTCCTAAACCAGGTCAGAGTCCAAACAATACAAGGGGATAGGCAGGCTCGAGGTCAGAATAAAATAAAATAAAATAAAATGTATTTATATAGCCCATTTTACATCAGCTGATATCTCAAAGTGCTGTACAGAAACCCAGCCTAAAACCCCAAACAGCAAGCAATGCAGGTGTAGAAGCACGGTGTTTAGGAAAAACTCCCAAGAAAGGCCAAAACCTAGGAAGAAACCTAGAGAGGAACCAGGCTATGAGGGGTGGCCAGTCCTCTTCTGGCTGTGCCGGGTGGAGATTATAACAGAACATGGCCAAGATGTTCAAATGTTCATAAATGACCAGCATGGTCAAATAATAATAATCACAGTAGTTGTCGAAGGTGCAGCAAGTCAGCACCTCAGGAGTAAATGTCAGTTGGCTTTTCATAGCTGATCATTAAGAGTATCTCTACCACTCCTGCTGTCTCTAGAGAATTGAAAACAGCAGGTCTGGGACAGGTAGCACGTCCGGTGAACAGGTCAGGATTCCATAGCCGCAGGCAGAACAGTTGAAACTGGAGCAGCAGCACGGCCAGGTGGACTGGGGACATCAAGGAGTCATCATGCCAGGTAGTCCTGAAGCATGGTCCTAGGGCTCAGGTCCTCCGAGAGAGAGAAAGAAAGAGAGAAAGAGAGAATTAGAGAGAGCATACTTAAATTCACACAGGACACTGGATAAGACAGGAGAAGTACTCCAGATATAACAAACTGACCCTAGCCCCCGACGCATAAACTACTGCAGCATAAATACTGGAGGCTGAGACAGGAGGGGTCAGGAGAAACTGTGGCCACATCCAAACTGGAAGGATATAACCCCACCCACTTTGCCAAAGCACAGCCCCCACACCACTAGAGGGATATCTTCAACCACCAACTTACCATCCTGAGACAAGGCCGAGTATAGCCCACAAAGATCTCCGCCACGGCACAACCCAAGGGGGGGGTGCCAACCCAGACAGGAAGTTCACATACAGTACAGGCAGAGTGGTCAGGCAGGCGGATACAGCGTCAGGACAGGAGGGCTAGGAAAAAACAGAGACTGGGAAAAATAGGAGCTAAGAGAAACGCTGGTTGACTTGGCAGGGTAAGGAACAACCCCTCCTCAACACAGGGACCCCCGCAGGGATGTGTGCTTAGCCCCCTCCTGTAATTCCTGTTTACCCGCTACTACTCCGACTTCATCATCAAGTTTGTTGACTACACGGCGGTGGTTGGCCCGATATCTGACCAGTGGCGTGTATTTATGGATGCCAAGAGAACCCAGGCTTCTCCCAAAAATTAACCAAAATTTTTTTTTTAAACATATAAAATAATGTATCTTTCGTCTCTCTGTGTTTCATCATTTTCCTTCATTTTGCAAGAGGCTGAATGTATCTCACCTGAGAAAGCATTCGAGCAAGTGAAACAGCACCCCCTCTGTATATGTAGGCCATCTATCTGATGTTGTCTGATCCAAAAGAGTATGGCATTGTAGCCTTGCATTGAATGCAAAGGAAGCCAGCAAGCATTTGGCCTCCCTCGATAAGAAAAAGTTTAAAATAATAACCAATCAACGTTGAGCTAAGGTGAGTCAGCTCAACTGGGAATGGTCCTGGTGCACCAAAAACAGTATCAAGGGAAGCTAGGTTGGATTTGGCATCAGTCCTATCAAATCACGTCGAGAGCATACGTAAATGACAGAAACAATTTGATTTGTTGCATCTTGTTGTGCTGTTGTCCTCCAGTGACTAGCTAGCAAAAACTGTCCCTTTCCTAAATTAGCCATGGATGGAGATAGCGATTTGGACTTGTGGTTTTACTTAATTCTCCGTACTGGCCAACGATTCTGATCCTGAGAGGCATGAGAGGATGGAAGTTATGTAGCTAGATCTTATGTAGCAATATGTAGCTAGATGTAGAAGGCTAATATTAACTAGCCAACGTTGTCCATGAAAGGAAGTTAGGCAAAAAAATTCAAACGTTTTGTCAACATGAAAGAGAGGAGGATGGCATTGGCATTTCTCTTCAAGTAGGGTGAGTTAATATGTTCTTTCTACTCACACAAATGCACACACACACACACACACACACACACACACACACACACACACACACACACACACACAGAAATCAGAAACATGGATAGCCACATCATATTTAGTTTACGTTGATTGGACAAAATTTGGTGGGGTATCTTTTAGTTGTCAATGTATTAAACTGAGCATAGGTGGTTTGATGATGCTGAAATGTTGAAATTGAAATGGTGCTGGAATAGTGGCAGCAGCTCCTGTTTTCGTTGCGACTTGCAGTAACTCTTCATGGTTCTAAATCAATAGTTGCTTAGTGTTCCGGAAACATTAAACCATGCTACAGCGTGTAACTGACCATGTGGACTTCACCGGACAGATCGGTTTTGTGTGAAACTGGTTGAATTTATTCTGCCACTGTGTCTTCACAGGCCCATATATGCAAATTTGTTATAGGACAATTTCACCAGTGACAGAGGTTGGAGGTCAGAGATGTGACAGTGTGGTGTCAGGACAACAATCTCTCCCTCATCGTCAGCAAGACCGAGGAGCTGATCGTGGACTACAGGAAACATTGGGGGGTGCACAACCCCATCCACATCGACGGGGCCACAGTGGAGAGGGTCGAGAGCTTCAAGTTATTCGGCGTCCATATCACTGAGGACTTAACATGGTCCTCTCACACCAGCACTGTCGTGAAGAAGGCACGACAAAGCCTCCTTCCCCTCAGGAGACTAAAGAGATTTGGCATGGACCCTCAGATCCTCAGGAGCTTTTACCGGTGTACCATCGATACAGGCTGTATCACCGCCTGCTATGGCAACTGTTCTACCAGCGACCGTAAGGCCCTACAAAGGGTGGTGCAGACGGCCCAGCGCATCACTGGGGGCGAGGTCCAAGCCATCCAACACATTCATGCCAGGCGGTGTCTGAGAAAGGAAACTGTTGAAAAGATAATTACCACTGCCCCCACCCCTCTCCCACAGACTATCCTCACTGACTACCTGCACAGTCTCTTTATGCCCATTCTCAGGTCTCTACAACTCATCCACACACACTTACACTGACACTCTTCACATTCACTCGTACTCACATACACACACACTCATGCACCCATGCTCACCCAGTCACTACTGACACCTCACATACAGTATACACTCACTCTTTACAATGCACACAACACATACGCTCATGCCGTAATTAATTGATTATAGTGATTAATATTACCATTAGTTGACACTATATATATATTGTTTATAACGATTAAAAGGGGCGCAACTTTCACTGGGGACGGGGAGGACATGTCCCCACACACATTCTGAAATTGCATTTTGGTCCCCCCTAGTTTTATCATTGCAATGGGATACAAAACGAGGCAACGGTGTGCAACTGGCACTGCACGAACCTATCTGTAAGACCTGTATATAACTTCATTCACGTGTTTCTTTTCGTTTTTTCTTCTCTCGCACTTCAAGTGTTTTATTTCTTATGTATATTACTAGCTCTATTGTGCATTATTGGAGAAGAGCACGTGAAGCATTTCACTGTACTGTTTTACATCTGTTGTATCCTGTGCATGTGCCAATAAAACTTGAAATACTGTTTTCACTGCTTTGAATTGTCTCCTGGCCGTAGCTAGGTTTCCATCAAATTGGCGACAGATTTTCATGCGAATATTCTAAAATCTGCATAAAGATAATAAGCGCATGTCCATCCAACCTTTTTACGCGAGTAAAGTAACCTACATGTCTGATAAACAATGTAATGGCAGGACTGGTGGAAAGCATATTTGTTGGTAAACCTTCCAAATGTCAACAAAACAAAATAAGATAGTCAAGGTGGGATCTTTTTGTGTTGATCAAATTAATTATGCAAGAAACTGCAGTGGGAAACGCTTTTATGCGCAAATATTGATATAATAACCATCATATCAAAGTAAACTTGTATGTTGTATGGTCTTCCCACTTCACAGGGTGGTAAAAGTGCAACGTGATGATCTACTTTCCAATAAATATATAGTTTTATTCTGGTGACATGATGATCGATGCTTGGCTGCTGTTTGACAAATACACATAATCTCGTTCTTTTGTCCATAATAATCTCTTAATGTAGGCTATACCCGCACTGTATATGTTGGCTAGAGCGCACATACCAATGCCAGAGTGGGCATATTCGCTATTTAACGCAATATCTTGTGACTAAAGCATCAGTAGAGTTGAAAAGTCAATGGCAACCCATTTAACTTGTATTTTTTATTCGCTATATGGGAATTTAAACGCAAAAAATATTTTTATGTGTACCACGTCACTCGTCACTACGTCATCCTCAACAAGTCCATTTGGTGGAAACGCGTCTTGGTATTCAGTTTGTGAGAATGTTAGATGTGTCACCAACTGATTCCACTAGATGGCGCTACTATTCAATCAATCCCCTTGTTTCAATTCAACCAGGCCCAACACCAGGGGTGACCATCTGCCATTGAACAACCTTGCTCAATCAGTGCGTGGGCAGGAATTTCTTCCACTTCAAGACTAGCACACCTGATTCGGGGCAGCAGGGTAGCCTAGTGGTTAGAGCTTTGGACTAGTATCCAGAAGGTTGCAAGTTCAAACCCCTGAGCTGACAAGGTACAAATCTGTCGTTCTGCCCCTGAACAGGCAGTTAACCCACTGTTCCTAGGCCGTCATTGAAAATAAGAATTTGTTCTTAACTGACTTGCCTGGTTAAATAAAGGTAAAAATTCAAATACATTTAGAATCATGATTAGTTGAATCAGACCTGCGGCGTCACTAGAGACACCCTGTTTTGAATCCAGGCTGTATCACAACCGGCCGGGATTGGGAGTCCCATAGGGCGGCGCACAATTGACCCAGCATCGTCTGGGTTTGGCCGGGGTAGGCCGCCATCGTAATTAAGAATTTTTTCTTAATTGACTTGCCTAGTAAAATAAAGGTTAAATAAAAATAAATTGTCTCTTTCTTCAGTATTGTGTTCATCAATGCCACATAGCCCAAGTAGAGTGATAGAATGAACTATGAAACTTTAAGGTATTCAAACTGGGATGCAGTGTTGTTTAGATTTAAGATGTAGTCCAATTATGTATTGTGTCTCACTCCTTTAGGTTAGTTAATAGTATGTCTGCTTCTCTCCAAGACTGTCACAATGGCTTTAGGTGTCTCTTCCCTCTTGTCCTTTTTCAGATGACAAGAAGTGATTCTGCAGAACATGGCAACACCACACGACCAAGGTTTTCCACCATTCAGCACCTCTGTGTCCTTCAAGATTGTTTCTCCAAACACCTCTCAGACTTGGAAAAGTGCCATGACAGCAAGGAGGTGAACATTGGACACCGTTCAGGTGTGGAGCTGTGGATGGTGTGAAGTACATATTTATTTCACCTTTATTTAACCAGGTAGGTCAGTTGAGAACAAGTTCTCATTTACAACTGCGACCTGGCCAAGATAAAGCAAAACATCATTAAAGGAAACTCAGGGGCAGGGTAAAAGAGATGGATGAGGGAGGGTGAGAAAGATGCCCTAATGTCAGGAGTACTCTATCTGACTCAACAGAACATAGTTCAGCTCTCCACAGCCCTCTCCAGGTGTCAATTAGGCCGACCTATGACCCAGAGATCAGAGTTCAGCCCTGCGGTTCCTGGGGCTCCTGCCTGTGGTCTGTTTATATTAGTGAGCAGCGTGACCTTGAACACCTCAGACCAGACCACACTGAGTCAGTAGAAAGATTAGGGCTGGGCTAGGGTAAAATACACTATATATACAAAAGTATGTGGACACCCTTTGAAATGAGTGGATTCGGCTATTTCAGCCACACCCGTTGCTGACAGGTGCATAATATTGAGGACACAGCAATGCAATCTCCATAGACAAACATTTGCAGTTGGATGGTCTTACCAAAGAGTTCAATGACTTTCAACGTGGCACCGTCATAGGATGACACCTTTCCAACAAGTCAGTTCGTCCAATTTCTGCCCTGCGAGAGTTTCCCCGGTCAACTGTAAGTGCTGTTATTGTGAAGTGGAAATGTCTAGGAGCAACAACGGCTCAGCCGTGAAGTGGTAGGCCACATAAGCTCACAGAATGGGACCGCCTAGTGCTGAAGCGCATAGCACGTACAAATCGTCTGTCCTCTGTTGCAACTCTCACTACCAAGTTCTAAACTGCCTCTGGAAGCAACGTCAGCAGAAGAACTGTTCATTGGGAACTTCATGAAATGGGTTTCCATGGCCAAGTAGCCACACACAAGGCTAAGATCATCATGCGCAATGCCAAGCATCGGCTGGAGGGGTGTAAAGCTCGACACCATTGGACTGGACCAGTGGAAACGCGTTCTCGGGAGTGATGAATCAAACTTCAGCATCTGGCAGTCAAACAGACAAATCTGGGTTTGGTGGATGCCAGGAGAACCTGCCCCAATGCATAGTGCCAACTGTAAAGTTTGGTGGAGGAGGAATAATGGTCTGGGGCTGTTTTTCATGGTTCAGGCTCCTTAGTTCCAGTGAAGGGAAATCTTAACGCTACAGCGTACAGTGACATTCTAGAAGATTCAGTGGCAAAAGTTTGTACAAGGCCCTTTTCTGTTTCAGCATATCAAATCAAAAATCTTTTTTTTTTTTATTGGTCACCTAAACATATTTAGCAGATGTTATTGCGGCTGTATCAAAACACCTGTGTTCCTAGCTCCAACATTGCAGTAGTGTCTAACAATTCACAACAATACACACAAATCTAAAAGTAAAAGAATAGAATTATGAAATATATAAATATTAGGACGAGCAATTTCTGAGTGGCATTGACTAAAATACAGTAGAGTACAGTATATACATAGGAAATGAATGAAACAGTCTGTAAACATTATTAAAGTGATTAGTGTTCCATTTAAAGTGACCAGTGTTCCATTTTTTAAAGTGACCAGTGTTCCATTATTAACGTGACCAGTGTTCCATTATTATAGTGACCAGTGTTCCATTATTAAAGGGGCCAGTGTTCCATTATTAAAGTGACCAGTGTTCCATTATTAAAGTGACTAGTGTTCCATTATTAAAGTGACCAGTGTTCCATTATTAAAGTGACCAGTGATTCCAAGTCTATGTATATAGGGCAGCAGCCTCTAAGGTGCAGGGTTGAGTAACCAGATGGAAGCCGCCTAGTGGTGGCTATTTAACAGTCTGATGGTCTTGAGATAGATGCTGTTTTTCAGTCTCTCGGTCCCAGCTTTGATGCACCTGTACTGACCTCGCCTTCTGGATGATAGCGGGGTCAACAGGCCGTGGCTCGGGTGGTTGATGTTCCTTGATGCGTTTTGGCCTTCCTGTGACATTATTTGGCTCTGACTTAGAATACGTGGACAACTACAAATACTTAGGTGTCTGGTTAGACTGTAAACTCTCCTTCCAGACCCACATCAAACATCTCCAATCTAAAGTTAAATCTAGAATTGGCTTCCTATTTCGCAACAAAGCATCCTTCACTCATGCTGCCAAACATACCCTTGTAAAACTGACCATCCTACCAATCCTCGACTTCGGCGATGTCATTTACAAAATAGCCTCCAATCCCCTACTCAACAAATTGGATGCAGTCTACCACAGTGCAATTCATTTTGTCACCAAAGCCCCATATACTACCCACCATTGCAACCTGTACACTCTCGTTGGCTGGCCCTCGCTTCATACTCGTCGCCAAACCCACTGGCTCCATGTCATCTACAAGACCCTGCTAGGTAAAGTCCCCCCTTATCTCAGCTCGCTGGTCACCATAGCATCACCCACCTGTAGCACACGCTCTAGCAGGTATATCTCTCTAGTCACCCCCAAAACCAATTCTTTCTTTGGCCTCCTCTCCTTCCAGTTCTCTGCTGCCAATGACTGGAACGAACTACAAAAATCTCTGAAACTGGAAACACTTATCACCCTCACTAGCTTTAAGCACCAACTGTCAGAGCAGCTCACAGATTACTGCACCTGTACATAGCCCACCTATAATTTAGCCCAAACAACTACCTCTTTCCCTACTGTATTTATTTTATTTATTTATTTTGCTCCTTTGCACCCCATTATTTTTATTTCTACTTTGCACATTCTTCCATTGCAAAACTACCATTCCAGTGTTTTACTTGCTATATTGTATTTACTTTGCCACCATGGCTTTTTTTGCCTTTACCTCCCTTATCTCACCTCATTTGCTCACATCGTATATAGACTTGTTTATACTGTATTATTGACTGTATGTTTGTTTTACTCCATGTGTAACTCTGTGTCGTTGTATGTGTCGAACTGCTTTGCTTTATCTTGGCCAGGTCACAATTGTAAATGAGAACTTGTTCTCAACTTGCCTACCTGGTGAAATAAATAAATATAAATAAAATTTGCTGTAGGTGTCCTGTCCAGTTAAGAACAAATTCTTATTTACAAAATGTGGCCTACCCCGGCCTAACCTGGACAGCACTGGGCCAATTGTGCACAGCCCTATGGGACTCCTGATCACAGCCAGATGTGATACAGCCTGGATTTGAATCAGGGGTTGTAGAGACACCTATAGCACTGAGATGCACTGCCTTAGACCTTTTCACCACTCGGGAGCCCAGTAATTCCCTCTGTGATGCGTTGGGCAGACCGCACCACAGAGAGAATACAGTAGACGGCCTAGTCAAACGTGTGATTTATGACCCTATGTCATGGGTTACGTGTGTATGCCCATATATGGGCATCCTGTCAGGACATCCTGTCGTCCGTTCTCACTCCTTAGAGTGTTAAATTATGCATATAGTGCATCTACTCCTTTGAAGCTGTCACGCTTTAGAGTTAGTGTTTATTTAACAAGATAGTGCATCTGTATATGTTAAAGCATGTGTTTGCAGTTGATCTATCCTGGGGTGTGCGTGTGTGTGTTCATGTGTGTCTGTGTGTGGATGCAATTGTGTTTCAAAACAATGTTTTTTTCGGGTGGTGTGTGTGAGGGGTGTGTGTGTGTGTGTGTGTGTGTGTGTGGCTGGGTGTGTGTGTGTGTGTGGCTGGGTGTGTGTGTGTGTGTGTATGTCTCTGCAGTTTGAAACAATGTGTTTTTATCTAAACAATTCAACAATAGGAGGGCATATATACATAACGATACCCAAACAACAGGTGATTTTTCCTAGGTTGGGGATCAAAAGAAAAATAAGTATATACCCCTACAACCCAAAGGAGAGCTGTTCTCCAGGGGGTGGCTGTCACAGTCAATCATGCCATCCGCTTTTTGAAAGGGTAATTGTACTCTTTAAGTTATGACTTAAACAGATTCATTTTCTACACCCTTAATAATTAATGCAGTGGGCTAAATCAGATGTTTCTTGGTGGTCTTAAACAAATCTCCTGTGAAACAAGAAGTGTACACTTTACACACGTTTATTGACTTAAAAAAGACCACAGTAACATGTCAGATATAGTTCAAATGCTACAAAATCAGTTAGTTCATTTGTATTTTCCAAAGCCGGCAAGGATGTGAACTATTTTATGCCTGTCTTTAGCTTTAAGAGGGGTGATTATCATATATTCCTAACCATGATGAAAAAGCTGGACAATCTTTTCCAAAATCCAATTATGTTGCTGGGTGCTTCTATCCTTAAGACATACCCAGGGTCTACATGCAGGACGTATGATCTATCCATGGAATGAAAGCTTCCGGAACGTGGAATGGGTGGGATATCTAGCGAGCAAGAGAGCCTGTCTTGACGACGGTGAATTGGAGACGGATGGATGTCAGGGCTAACCCTCTATCCGGCCCCTTTATCTGTAAGAAAGGAATAGTAAGAAGAATTATAGCATGTTTTAAAAGGTCTGTACTACATTTTTAGAATTAAATAAAGGGTTTTAAAAATGTATCTCACCTTTAACGCCTGGAATATCACGCTCCCTCTCTCCCTGGATGTCTGAGACAAAAGCTTTCAGGAAAGACGGGTGTGGAATATCACGCTCCCTCTCTCCCTGGATGTCTGAGACAAAAGCTTTCAGGAAAGACGGGTGTGCACGTGTGTGCGTGCGCGTGCGGGCATGTATGTGTGTGTTTAAAAAACAATGGGTTTTTCGAGGTTGTGTGTCAGCATGCAGTGTTTGGAACCAGGTAGGCACTTTTGTGTCCTTAACACACAAGCCTTTCAAATCCTAATTTATTTCCCCCCCAGAGGATGTGGGGGCTCAAAAGTCAAACCCCACAGCCACAATATAAACAGTCTAGACACCCCCCAACGTTTAAAAACAAATGTTATTTCTAATCAACACTGGTACTAACGGTTCATTATGCATACTGGGTGTCCCCAAAAACAGCAGGCGTTATGTCCCCCGAGGATGTAGGAAGAAAAAGGCATTGCCACATTCCTGCATATAACAGGTCTAGACAGACCCCCCCCAAGGTGTGCTTTTTACTGAAAAACAATGTTTATTTTCTAAACAACCCCTTTACTATCGGTTTATTTTTGCATAGAGGATGTCGCCCGAAAAACACTGAACTTCCCCTCACACTCTGTAAACTCATTCCATACTTTGTCTCGGTCAGGACAGAGGTCCTGATGAAAACTCTTTTCCTCTCACACTCTGTAAACTCATTCCATACTTTGTCTCGGTCAGGACAGAGGTCCTGATGAAAATTCTTTTCCTCTCATGCTCTGTAAACTCATTCCATACTTTGGCTCGGTCAGGACAGAGGTCCTGATGAAAACTCTTTTCCTCTCATGCTCTGTAAACTCATTCCATACTTTGGCTCGGTCAGGACAGAGGTCCTGATGAAAACTCTTTTCCTCTCATGCTCTGTAAATTCATTCCATACTTTGTCTCGGTCAGGACAGAGGTCCTGATGAAAACTCTTTTCCTCTCACACTCTGTAAACTCATTCCATACTTTGTCTCGGTCAGGACAGAGGTCCTGATGAAAACTCTTTTCCTCTCACACTCTGTAAACTCATTCCATACTTTGTCTCGGTCAGGACAGAGGTCCTGATGAAAACTCTTTTCCTCTCACACTCTGTAAACTCATTCCATACTTTGTCTCGGTCAGGACAGAGGTCCTGATGAAAACTCTTTTCCTGCGTTTCTGCAAGCCTATACAGATGGATCATTTTGAAGGTGAGGATATTAATACAATCGATTTTGGGGTGCGTTAGGTATTTTCTGGGATTTGTTTGGATCTTACGAAAATAATGCCCTGTTGGGAACTATCTCTCTCTCTCTCATATTAAACCGGTGTTATATATATTTTTACAGATATTCTAAAACGGGTGGACATCGATTGTTCAGGAATGTACACTGCTCAAAAAAATAAAGGGAACACTTAAACAACACAATGTAACTCCAAGTCAATCACACTTCTGTGAAATCAAACTGTCCACTTAGGAAGCGACACTGATTGACAATAAATTTCACATGCTGTTGTGCAAATGGAATAGACAAGAGGTGGAAATTATAGGCAATTAGCAAGACACCCCCAATAAAGGAGTGGTTCTGCAGGTGGGGACCACAGACCACTTCTCAGTTCCTATGCTTCCTGGCTGATGTTTTGGTCACTTTTGAATGCTGGCGGTGCTTTCACTCTAGTGGTAGCATGAGACGGAGTCTACAACCCACACAAGTGGCTCAGGTAGTGCAGCTCATCCAGGATGGCACATCAATGCGAGCTGTGGCAAGAAGGTTTGCTGTATCTGTCAGCGTAGTGTCCAGAGCATGGAGGCGCTACCAGGAGACAGGCCAGTACATCAGGAGACGTGGAGGAGGCCGTAGGAGGGCAACAACCTAGCAGCAGGACCGCTACCTCCGCCTTTGTGCAAGGAGGAGCAGGAGGAGCACTGCCAGAGCCCTGCAAAATGACCTCCAGCAGGCCACAAATGTGCATGTGTCTGCTCAAACGGTCAGAAACAGACTCCATGAGGGTGGTATGAGGGCCTGACGTCCACAGGTGGGGGTTGTGCTTACAGCCCAACACCGTGCAGGACGTTTTTCATTTGCCAGAGAACACCAAGATTGGCAAATTCGCCACTGGCGCCCTGTGCTCTTCACAGATGAAAGCAGGTTCACACTGAGCACATGTGACAGACGTGACAGTCTGGAGACGCCGTGGAGAATGTTCTGCTGCCTGCAACATCCTCCAGCATGACCGGTTTGGCGGTGGGTCAGTCATGGTGTGGGGTGGCATTTTGTTGGGGGGCCGCACAGCCCTCCATGTGCTTGCCAGAGGTAGCCTGACTGCCATTAGGTACTGATATGAGATCCTCAAACCCCTTGTGAGACCATATGCTGGTGCGGTTGGCCCTGGGTTCTTCCTAATGCGAGTCAATGCTAGACCTCATGTGGCTGGAGTGTTAGCAGTTCCTGCAAGAGAAAGGCTTTGATGCTATGGACGTTCCCCAGACCTGAATCCAATTGAGCACATCTGGTACATCATGTCTCGCTCCATCCACCAATGCCACGTTGCACCAGGTCTGGGAGGAGATCCCTCAGGAGACCATCCGCCACCTCATCAGGAGCATGCCCAGGCGTTGTAGGGAGGTCATACAAGCACGTGGAGGCCACACACACTACTGAGACTCATTTTGACTTGTTTTAAGGACATTACATCAAAGTTGGATCAGCCTGTAGTGTGGTTTTCCACTTTAATTTTGAGTGTGATTCCAAATCCAGACCTCCATGGGTTGATAAATTTGATTTCCATTGATAATTTTTGTGTGATTTTGTTGTCAGCACATTCAACTATGTAAAGAAAAAAGTGTTTAATAAGAATATTTCATTCATTCAGATCTAGGATGTGTTATTTTAGTGTTCCCTTTATTTTTTGAGCAGTGTATTTATGACAATTGCACATATTTTTACAAGTTAAAATGTATATGTTTCATATAAATATATAAAATATATTATATATAAATGATTTGGAAAATTCTAAACGTATATAGGATACAAATCTGCTACCGGGAATAATTGATTTGGATCAGCCAACATGATGGGGGTTCTCAGAAGCAAACAGCGCCAGGTCCTTACGTAGCCTGTCCCCTTCACGCTATTTTCGACGTAAGTCCAAAAATAAAATCCATAATAATATTTATACATTAAAAACAAAAAGTGTGTTTAAAAAGCTAATATTGTGTTTTCAGAGGACAGCCCCCCCAAAATGAAACATGATGCATTATGGACTCTGAAGGACTTCGGAGGAGCAGATCTACCATTCTGTACGAATGGCCTTATCCTAAATCCAAACACCAGCCATCAGCCCAGAACAGCGTGAAGACACAACAGCCAAAAAGATCATCTGTGAATCCTTCCTTCCTCATGGAGCTTTTTGAAGGAGAGTTGAATATTCAACTGCACCAAGCAGTGTGGTAACCAGGAGCAGTGGGTTCTGGACTCCTGGACATGGGAGGAGATTTTGGACGGGAGGGGACCCTGGGCACAGGCTGGGGAATATCACCGCCCCAAGGCAGAGCTGGAGGCAGCCAAAGCCAAGCGGCGGCATTATGAGGAGTTAGCACAGCAGCGCAACAGGCACGAGAGGCAGCCCCAAAAAGTTATTGGGGGGGTCACACGGGGAGTGTGGCTAAGTCAGGTAGGAGACCTGAACCAACTCCCCGTGCTTACTGTGAAGAGAGGTTGACCGGGCAGGCACTGTGTTATGTGGTGAGGCGCATGGTGTCCCCAGTGCGCACGCATAGCGCGGTGCGCTACATCGCAGCTCCTCGTATCGGCCGGGCTAGAGTGGGCATCGAGCCAGGACAGGTTGTGCAGGCTCGGTGCTCTAGACCTCCAGTGTGCCTCCACGGTCTGGTCCATCAGGTGCCTCCACCATGCACCCGGCCTCCTGTGGCAGCCCCACGCACCAGGCTGTCTCTCCGTATCCTCCCTCCAGGTGCTCCCTCCTGTCCAGCGCTTCCAGAGTCTCCCTCCTGTCCAGCGCTCCCAGAGTCTCCCTCCTGTCCAGCGCTTCCAGAGTCTCCCTCCTGTCCAGCGCTTCCAGAGTCTCCCTCCTGTCCAGCGCTTCCAGAGTCTCCCTCCTGTCCAGCGCTTCCAGAGTCTCCCTCCTGTCCAGCGCTTCCAGAGTCTCCCTCCTGTCCAGCGCTTCCAGAGTCTCCCTCCTGTCCAGCGCTTCCAGAGTCTCCCTCCTGTCCAGTGCTTCCAGAGTCTCCCTCCTGTCCAGCGCTTCCAGAGTCTCCCTCCTGTCCAGCGCTCCCAGAGTCTCCCTCCTGTCCAGCACTTCCAGAGCCTCCCTCCTGTCCAGCGCTTCCAGAGTCTCCCTCCTGTCCAGCGCTTCCAGAGTCTCCCTCCTGTCCAGCGCTTCCAGAGCCGCCCGTCAGTCAGGAGCTGCCAGAGCCGCCCGTCAGTCGGGAGCTGCCAGTGTCGCCCGTCAGTCAGGAGCTGCCAGAGCCGCCCGTCTGTCAGGAGCTGCCAGAGCCGCCCGTCAGTCAGGAGCTGCCAGAGTCGCCCGTCAGTCAGGAGCTGCCGGAGTCGCCCTTCACTCCGGCGCTGCCGCCCTGACAGTAGATTGCTTTGTATGTTTCTATTTTTAGTTTAGTCAGGGTATGATGTGGGTGGGTATTCTCTGTTTTGTTCTATGTTTGTATTTCTATGTGTTTGGCCTGGTATGGTTCCCAATCAGAGGCAGCTGTCAATCGTTGTCTCTGATTGAGAACCATACTTAGGCAGCCTGTCTTCCCACTATGGGTTGTGGGTAGTTGTTTTCTGTTGATTGTGTTGTTTCACCTGACAGAACTGTTTTGTTTCTTCCGTTCACTTTGTTATTTTGTTTCGTGTGTTCAGTCTAATAAATTAACATGGACACTTACCACGCTGCATATTGGTCCGATCCTTCCTACTCCTCCTCAGATGATGAAGAGATTCGTTACACCCCCCCCTGGAGAGCAGCTCTCCTTTGGGTTGTAAGGGGTATAAACCTTCTTTTTTTTAACCCCAACCTAGGAAAAATCACCTGTTGTTTGGGTATCGTTATGTATATATGCCCTCCTATTGTTGAATTGTTCAGATAAAAACACATTGTTTCAAACACCCCTGCAGAGACATACACACACACACACACACACACACACCCAGCCACACAAACACACACACACAAACACACCCCTCACACACAGACACACACACCCCCCGAACACACACACACACACACGCACACACACACGCACACATGAACACACGCACGCACACCCCAGGATAGATCAACTGCAAACACATGCTTTAACATATACAGATGCACTATCTTGTTAAATAAACACTAACTCTAAAGCGTGACAGCTTCAAAGGAATAGATGCACTATATGCATAAATTAACACTCTAAGGCGTGAGAACGGACGACAGGATGTCCTGACAGGATGCCCATATATGGGAATACACACGTGACCCATGACATAGGGTCATAAATCACACGTTTGACTAGGCCGTCTACTGTATTCTCTCTCACCACCCTCTGGAGAGCCCTGCGGTTACGGGCGGTGCAGTTGCCGTATCAGGCGGTGATACAGGCCGACAGGATGCTCTAAATTGTACATCTGTAAAAGTTTGTGAGGGTCTAGATGAATTTCTTCAGCCTCCTGAGGTTAAAGAGGTACTGTTGCGCCTTCTTCACCACACTGTTTGTGTGGGTGGTCCATTTCAGATTCTCAGTGATGTGTACACCGAGGAACTTGAAGCTTTTCACCTTCTCCACTGCGGCCCGTTGATGTGGATAGGGGGGTGCTCCCTCTGCTGTCTCCTGAAGTCCACGATCAGCTCCTTTGTTTTGTTGACGTTGAGGGAGATTTTATTTTCTTGGCACCAATCTGCCAGGGCCTTCACCTCCTACCTGTAGGCTGTTTCGTCACTGTTGGTAATCCGGCCTACTACTGTTGTGTTGTCTGCAAACTTCATGATTAAGTTGGAGGCGTGTGTGGCCACGCAGTCATGGGGTGAACATGGAGTACAGGAGTAGGCTGAGCATGCGCTCTTGTGGGGCCTCTGTGTTGAGGATCAGCGTAGTGGAGGTGTTGTTTCCTACCTTCACCACCTGGGGGTGGCCTGTCAGGAAGTCCATGACCCAGTTGCACAGGGCGGCGTTCAGACCCAGGACCCCAAGGTCAATGATGAGCTTGGAGGGTGTTGAAGACTGAGCTGTAGTCAATTAACATAATTCTTACATAGGTATTCCTCTTGTTCAGATGGGATAGGGCAGTGTGCAGTGCAATGGCGATTGCAGCATCTGTGGATCTGTTGGGGCGGTATGCAAATTAGGGTGGGTCTAGGGTGTCAGGTAAGGTGGAGGTGATATGAACCTTATATAGCCTCTCGAAGCACTTCACGATGACAGAAATGAGTGCTATGTGGCAATATAGTTCAGTTACCTTTGCTTTCTTGGGTATAGGAACAATGGTGGACATTTTGAAACAAGTGGGAACAACAGACTGGGTTAGGGAGAGATTGAATATGTCCGTAAACACTCCAGCCAGCTGGTCTGCGCATGCTCTGATGGTCTGGACCAGCAGTCTTGAGAGGGTTAACCCTTTTCCAAATTTTGTTACGTTACAGCCTTATTCTAAAATATATTAAATAAACAATACTCATCAATCTACACACAATACCCCATTATGACAAAGAGAAAACAGGTTTTTAGATTTTTTTGCAAATGTATTAAAAATAAAAAACAGAAATCCCTTATTTACATAATTCCTTTGAACTCTTGGCTTGGTTTTCTCTCTGACATGCACTCTCAACTGTGGGATCTTTTATAGACAGGTGTGTGCCTTTCCAAATCATGTCCAATCAATTGAATTTACTACAGGTGGACTCTAATCAAGTTGTAGAAACATCTCAAGGATGATCAATGGAAACAGGATGCACTTGAGCTACATTTTGATTCTCATAGCAAAGGGTTTGAATACTTGTCATTAGAGCTCTGAGACAGGATTGTGTCAAGGCACAGATCTGGGGGAGAGTACCAAAACATTTCTGCACCATTCAAGGTCCACAAGAACACAGTGGCCTCCATCCTTCTTACATGGAATAAATTTGGAACCACCAAGAGTCATCCTAGAGCTGGCCGCCAGGCCAAACTGAGCAATCAGAGGAGAAGAGCCATGGTCAGGGAGGTGACCAACAACCCAATGGTCACTCTGACAGAGCTCCAGAGTTCCTCTGTGGAGATGTGAAAAACTTCCAGAAGGACAACCATCTCTGCAGCCCTCCACCAATCAGGTCTTTGTAGTAGAATGGCCAGACGGAAGCCACTCCTCAGTAAAAAAGCACACGACAGCCCGCTTGGAGTTTCCCAAAAGGCACCTAAAGCCTCTCAGACCACGATAAACAAGATTCTCTGGTCTGATGAAACCAAGATTGAACTCTGTGGCCTGAATGCCAAGCGACACGTCTGGAGGAAACCTGTTACCATCCCTACAATGAAGCATGGTGGTGGCAGCATCATGCTGTGGGGATGTTTTTCAGTGTCAGGGACTGGGAGACTAGTCAGGGTTGAGGGAAAGATGAATGGAGCAAAGTACAGAGAGATCCTTTGTGAAAACCTGCTCCAGTGTGCCCCGGACCTCAGACTGGGTGACGGTTCACCTTCCAACAGGACAACTACCCTAGGCACACAGCCAACGTAAGAGTGGCTTCGGGACAAGTCTCTGCATGTCCTTGAGTGGCCCAGCAAGAGCCCGCACTTTAACCCGATAGAACATCTCTGGAGAGACCTGAAAATAGCTGTGCAGCGACGCTCCCCATACAACCTGACAGAGCTTGAGAGGATCTGCAGAGAAGAATGGGAGAAACTCCCCAAATATAGGGTGTGCCAAGCTTGTAGTGTCATACCCAAGAAGACTCAAGGCTGTAATCTCTGCCAAAGGTGCTTCAACAAAGTTCTGAGTAAAGGGTCTGAATACTTATGTAGATGTCCTATTTCTGTTTTTTATTATCTATAAATTTGCAATAATTTCTAAAACCCGTTCTCGCTTTGTCAATATGGCTGTAGCGTAACAAAATGAGGAAAAAGTGAAGGGGTCTGAATACTTTCTGAGTACACTGTATGTGAGAGTATGGCATATCTGTATGCCAGATACTTGTCCTAACAAAGATCCCAGGGAGGTTGGAAACCGTATAAATATCTTGAGCATCTCACCAATAAATCATCTTTGGGAGCATATCTGTGTTGCATATATCGTTAACCTTTTCATGTTTTTATACCCAACACCTGAACTGGGGGGGATGTGTGTATATTCTTTCTTTCATGTTACAGTACAATATGTGATGTCTCCCTCTCCCTGCTGTGGCTGTGTTTATATAGTCTGTACGGTTGGGGCTTGGGGCCAAGTGTAAAATATGCCCGACACATGCTTACAAATTGGTTGTAATTAGAAGACCCAAGCAAATGGGTAATTTCATCGAGAGAGAGAGAGAGAGAGAGAGAGAGAGAGAGAGAGAGAGAGAGAGGTATGACCACAGGCAAGCCCATCTGTTTTGTAATTAGACACATTTTCTATCTAGAGTTCATTTTCATAAACGTAAAATTAAAGATGTGACACACAATGCAAGGTGGACGTGTTGATCCAATATAAATTGTAAAGAATCACATTACCATGCAGGAATAGAAATAAGTCGTTTTTCATAACCCATTTCCTTTGTTTTGCAGTCCTAACTTTGTTTTGCAGTCCTAAATTTCTGGACACGCAGCTTCATTTCCACCTAATGAACTCTGGAAAATTGCCCTTTAAATCAAATGAATTTCCATATTTTCTTTTCACATGTATATGTTTGAACAGTGTTGGTGGTGGTGTGGATATTGATATTTTTAGAGCCGTTTGGGTCCTCTATGATTTCAGTTACAAAGTGAAATAGCCACAGAATGTGTGTCCTTTTTGACAGAGTTCCCTTTTCTCCTGGGCTTTGAGTTTTCAGTCTAGAAATATCCAGTCGCTAACAATGTTTGAAAAAACAATTACTAGCTGTACACACAGGTTGGAAGTGAAATTATTTTCCAATCGTTTTGTTCTGAACAGAAACATATTTATTTTGTTCCGTTCCACTGTTCTGACCAGCAACATAAAGTTATGAGCTGGTTCAAATCCCCCCAAATAATGGTTTATATAATTCCTTTCTGTTCCTTTTTAAAACCTCTGAAATAATAATTATTTTAAAATTTGTCTCGATATTAAATGACTTCATCAATCAGTGAGGATAGAGCAGCTTGCTATGGCGCAGAGAAGCAGGCAAGCTATAGTTGTTTACATGCATTGTACAGACAAGTGTAGGGTGGGAGAGAGAGGGGGGAGGAGGAGGATTGGCTTGAAGTGGTGGGGATCTTGTTATGACATGCGCTATCTGAATTAGTCACACAGAACTATACCTACGGAGGAGTGGTTTCTATGAAGGAACTTTGAATGTCTTTGAACTTCAGAGAGTTGGCTTAACATTGGACCAGAACTAGCTAGCTAGTTAGCTAACAAGCTTCTGTGTGCAGAGCGGCACCAGAATTAAAATAAAAACGTCTTACGTTTTTGTTAATAAATCCAATGTGAAATGCGATACCTATAGTATCCTTAACTAGCATTGAAAAGGTTCATCCATTCTTCTCTAATTCAAAATCTCTCTCCCTAATTTCTGAATCACACTTGTAACGTCAGTAGGCTACAGTAGCCTATGCTTCAGAGGGGGAGTGGCAGATAGCCTACACACGTACACACACTGGCAAAGATTTGCAGCTGGCAGGCAGACACTGGAATACGTTTCTGAGTGACAGAGTTAGGGCTTTGCAGAGACGATTTGTCACGTGAGTGACGTGTGGGACTGGAAAGAAACCCCTGTAACGTAAAATAACATTATTAACCAGTTCCCATGTTTTTAAAATAATGGTTATAACTGTTCCGGAACAGTATAGATCATCTTCGTTCCCAGTTCTGATTCTGTTCCTTGAAAAATGTATTTATTTTCTGGTTTTCAGTTCTGTTTCCTGAACCGGTTCCAACTCCTGGCTGTACACAATGTTTCCAGTGTACCAGTGTATCTCTTTGTATAGGACGTATAGGACTAAAAGGCACAGAAGTGTACATCACTCAATGGTCAGCTACTCAATGCTGTCTGTTCCTATGTCAGTTTTGTACGTTTGTAAATTACAACAGAACCAATCTCGGCTGGGGTCATTGAATTGAGAGAAAGCCATTGTGTAGGTGTTAAAAAAGATGTTCAGCACATTTACTTTTGGGTAAAGAATGTAGCCTGTTAAGCTGAGAGAACATAGAAACTAACCAAGGCCATCTGATCACCGCTGGCTCTTGCTACTGTATAAAGACAGACAGAGAGGAGTTGGAGAAAGGGAGAGGAAGTATCAGTAAGAGAATAGAAATCTGGATAGACAAACAGAAAAGACAGATGACAACAATTCATTAGGATCTATGAATATGTGCAGAGCAGATGTAGGATACACCATACAGCCAGATGCTATAGGAATCAACCTGCATGTAGAGTAATGGGAGTGAGTACAAAGTACGTACCAAAGGTATAGAACCCTAGATAGGGTGATGTCATAGAATTCCTGTCTATTGTATATGGTGAGTACTGAGCAGAGGCTGCCTGACAAGATGTGGGGAGAACCTCTCCTCCTGCCTTAACAAACATCACAACCAGGCTGATGCAATGAGACTAAAACACCCACACAGCCAATAGGCTGGCTTGATTACAACTACATGGTCTAACAACTGCACAGGAACCTTGGGCGTAAGCTACAGGGAATTGAATAGTCTGTGTGACTCAAGACCATGTTTGCCCACGAAGAAAAAGGCATTAGCTCTGGGATCTCAGGCAAAGTTGCTCATCATGTGAGTGTAGTATGTTACAATGACATACACAGCAGAAATCGTCACTCATGTTTGGTGCAGTGTAAAGAGAATTGTGTGGGTGATCTCTCTGTGTACCATACATAGCTGCTACCATGAAGTCAAAATCATAAAAAGAGAGTGCTCTTGGAAGGCATGAAAGGACGTTATGTTACAGAGTCATAAAAGGCCAGTGTGTGTGTGTGGGTGTGGCCTCTTCAAAGGAAGACATAGAAAGCACATATGTGCAAATGTCCCTCAGCTTTGCTTCTTCCATCTGGGTTTTATAGGGACTGTGAGCTGGATGAAGGGTAATTACACACAGTTGCCACTTCCTGCATGATCTGAATTGTATGTCCTAGGTGGATCGGTGCTTAACTTGCTTGACATCATGGGAAAACAAAAGAAATCAGCCAAGACCTCCAAAAAAAATTGTAACCTCCACAAGTCTGGTTCCTCCTTGGGAGAAATTTCCAAACACCACGTTCATCTGTACAAACAATAGCACACAAGTATAAACACCATTGGACCACGCAGCTGTCATACTGCTCAGGAAGGAGATGCGTTCTGTCTCCTAGAGATGAACGTACTTTGGTGTGAAAAATGCAAATCAATCCCAGAACAATAGCAAAGGACCTTATGAAGATGCTGGAGGAAACAGGTACACAAGTATCTATAGCCACAGTAAAACGAGTCCTATATTGACATAACCTGAAAGGCCGCACAGCAAGGAAGAAGCCATTGCTCCAAAACCGCCATAAAAAAGCCAGACTACGGTTTGCAACTGCACATGGGGACAAAGATCATACTTTTTGGAGAAATGTCCTCTGGTCTGATGAAACAAAAATAGAACTGTTCTGCCATAATGATCATCATTATGTTTGGAGGAAAAAGGGGGATGCTTGCAAGCCGAAGAACACCATCCCAACTGTGAAGCACGGAGGTGGCAGCATCATGTTGTGGGGGTGCTTTACTGCAGGAGGGACTGGTGACCTTCACAAAATAGATGGCATCAAGAGGAAATAAAATTATGTGGATAGATTGAAGCAACATCTCAAGACATCAGTCAGGAAGTTAAAGCTTGGTCGCAAATGGGTCTTCCAAATGGACAATGACCCCAAGCATATTTCCAAAGTTGTGGCAAAATGGCTTAAGGACAACAAAGTCAAGGTATTGGAGTGGCCATCACAAAGCCCCGACCTCAATCTCATAGAAGATTTGTGGGCAGAACTGAAAAAGCATGTGCAAGCAAGGAGGAATGGGCCAAAATTCATCCAACTTATTGTGGGTATCTTGTGGAAGGCTACCCAAAACGTTTGACGCAAGTTAAACAATTTAAAGGCAATGCTAACAAATACTATTTGAGTGTATGTAAACTTCTGACCCACTGGGAATGTGATGAAAGAAATAAAAGCTGAAATAAATAATTCTCTCTACTATTATTCTGACATTTCACATTCTTAAAATAAAGTGGTGATCCTAACTGACCTAAGATAGGGAATTTTTACTAGGGCTAAATGTCAGGAATTGGGAACTGAGTTTAAAAAACAGAGTTTAACTGTATCTTGACATATGTGACGTACTACGCAATTTTCACTTCTGGCTCCTGAGCACTACTTTTAGAACCACTGGCTGAAAGGTAAACAACAGTAGAGGAGAATCCCTTTAACTGACTTGTTCTCTCTGTTTGGAGGGTGGAGGCTGTTGCCCAGGCTGCTCCTTTGTGCCCCCCCCCACACACACACACACACACACACACACACACACACACACACACACACACACACACACACACACACACACACACACACACACACACACACACACACACACACACACACACACACACACACACTACAACAAAGCTGAATAATTACCTGTGATATAAAAACTGCAGACGTTATCAAACCAGGAAGTTCTAGCTTCCAACACTTCACCATATTTCCACTTGCCCTTAAGACATGAGATTCCTTCTTTTCTTTTTATCTTCTCGCCTCTTTTTTTGTTCTTCTTTCTCTCCCCTCTGTACCCTCTAACCATCGACTGTGCCTATTGCCCAAATACATTCTCAGTCCCCCCATGTTTAGTGTCGCTGGTCCAAACTATTTAACAAACTACAGGGCATATAAGGAAATCAGTCAATTGAAATAAATTCATCAGGCCCTAATCTATGGATTTCACATGACTGGGAATACAGATATGCATCTGTTGGTCACAGACACCTTTAAAACAGGTAGGAGCAGAAAACCAGTCCGTATCTGGTGTGACCACCATTTGCCTCATGCAGCGCAACACATCTCCTTCACATAGTGTTGATCAGGCTGTTGATTGTGGCCTGTGGAATGTTGTCCCACTCCTCTTCAATGGCTGTGTGAAGTTGATGGATATTGGAGGGAACTGGAACACGCAATGGGTGACATGTATGCAGGCCATGGAAGAACTGGGACATTTTCAGCTTCCAGGAATTATGTATAGATCCTGGGGCATTGCAGCATGGGGCTGTGCATTATCATGCTGAAACATGAGGTGATTGTGGAGGATGAATGGTATGACAATGGGCCTCAGGATCTTGTCACGGCATCTCTATGATTCAAATTGCCATTGATAAAATACAATTGTGTTCATTGTCCGTAGCTTATGCCTGCCAATACCATAACCGCCACAATGGGGCACTCTGTTGGCATCAGCAAACCGCTCGCCCACACACCGCCATACTCGCTGTCTGCCGTCTGCCCGGTACAGTTGAAACTGGGATTAATCCATGAAAGCACACTTCTCCAGCGTGCCAGTGGACATCGAAGGTGAGAATTTTCCCACTGATGCCGAACTGCAGCCAGGTCAAGACCTTGTTGAGGACAACGTGCAGATGAGCTTTTGGCTGTGCAAACCCACAGTTTCATCAACTGTCCGGGTGGCTCGTCCCAGACCATCCCGCAGGTGAAGAACCCGGATGTAGTGGTCTTGAGCTGATGTGGTTACATGTGGTCTGCGGTTGTGAGGCCGGTTGGACGTACTGCCAAATTCTCTAAAATGACGTTGGAGGTGGCTTATGGTAGAGAAATGTACATTCAATTCTCTGGCAACAGCTCTGGTAGACATTCCTGCAGTCAGCATGCCAATTGCACACTCCCTCAAAACTTGAGACATCTGTGGCATTGTGTTGTGTGACAAAATTGCACATTTTAGAGTGGTCTTTTATAGTCCCCAGCACAAGGTGCACCTGTTTAATGATCGTTCTGCTTAATCAGCTTTTTGATATGCCGCATCTGTCAGGTGGATGGATTATCTTGGCAAAATCTACATTTTCACTAACAGGGATGAAGACAAATTTGTACACAACATTTGAGAGAAATAGGCTTTTTCTGAGTATGGAAAATATCTGGGATCCTTTACTTCAGCTCATGAAACATGTGACCAACACTTTACATGTTGCGTTTATATTGTTGTTCAGTGTACCTACATGCAGCACATACTGTATATTCACATGTGCATAAGCTTAATTGGGTCTCTTCCTGTAAAAACTTGGACATAAACAGACAAGGAAACAAACCTTTAATCAGGCAGTGTAGAGGTATGCTCTGTGGTTACAGTAAGATGGAACTTCACCGCGTCTCCCTCACTAACTCCACAGTTGCACTGCAACCGCACAGATGGGTCTTGTTGGCATGGGAACACTCTGCCCCAGAATGGCTGCCAAGCGGTAGTCTGATTGACTGCCCCATCAGCACAAAGGCTGCGTCCAGTGAAGGCTACCACACACACACGCACGCAGGCACGCACGCACACACACACACACACACACACACACACACACACACACACACACACACACACACACACACACACACACACACACACACACACACACACACACACACACACACACACACACACGCCATCCTGCTCCTAACCAAATGTCAGAGTGTGGTTTCTGCCAGGGCCATATATACAGCATGGCTTTGGTTTAGGCCATCATTTTTCAGTAGGAGAGCAAACCCTCAAGTTTCTACCTTGTCTATGATGATTCCTTCTGGTTTTGGTGTTTGCTCACATTAGATGATTGATTGAAATCATATTTTTATTCTATCATTATTGCAGATCATCCTGTGAGAATGATCGTCTTGAAGCCAGTTAGTGTTGTTTGTGAATGGCTGCCTTCTCGCTGGTGAGCGATTGACATTGTTTGTCTGTTTGGGTAGACACCTGGCATTTCTAAACGTCACCACACATGACTAGGCTGCACTGATCAGCCTCAGTGTGTGTGTGTGTGTGTGTGTGTGTGAGAGAGAGAGAAAGAGAGAGAGAAAGAGAGAGAGAATGAGAGAGAGAGAAAGAGAGAGAGAAAGAGAGAGAGAAAGAGAGAGAGAGAGAGAGAGAGAGAAAGCCATTCATTCATTGACATCAGTGAAGAGCACCATGTCTCCTCTACTTTCTTGTTCATAAAACAAGTCAGATAACTCAAAGATTTGGAAAGCCTTATCTTGTCACATACACGATCATTTAAGTTATTCTAAATCCAAATGGACATAGATTTCACTGGTTTGGCAAACTCTCCAACGTCTGCTCAACTGTCAAACTATTTCAAAAGATTTGGATCGTGTTCAGTCAGTACAGTCTTTCAGTTGAATGAGGAGTTAGATGCCGACATCAGTCTGTCAGTTGAATGAGGAGTTAGATGCCGACATCAGTCTGTCAGTTGAATGAGGAGTTAGATGCCGACATCAGTCTGTCAGTTGAATGAGGAGTTAGATGCCGACATCAGTCTGTCAGTTGAATGAGGAGTTAGATGCCGACATCAGTCTGTCAGTTGAATGAGGAGTTAGATGCCGACATCAGTCTGTCAGTTGAATGAGGAGTTAGATGCCGACATCAGTCTGTCAGTTGAATGAGGAGTTAGATGCCGACATCAGTCTGTCAGTTGAATGAGGAGTTAGATGCCGACATCAGTCTGTCAGTTGAATGAGGAGTTAGATGCCGACATCAGTCTGTCAGTTGAATGAGGAATTAGATGCCGACATCAGTCTGTCAGTTGAATGAGGAGTTAGATGCCGACATCAGTCTGTCAGTTGAATGAGGAGTTAGATGCCGACATCAGTCTGTCAGTTGAATGAGGAATTAGATGCCGACATCAGTCTGTCAGTTGAATGAGGAATTAGATGCCGACATCTTTCATTATACACACATGTAAATGTATTAGTTATTTTAATGATGGTTGTTTTTCCAACTTCTATATCTTTGTTGGCTCGTCTGCCAGTCTTCTTCTATGAGCTCGAGTAACGCAAAGAGAGAAGAGTTAGTCAGACCTCTTACTGTTCAATATGTCCGGTTTCTTCATCACTCTGAGATACATCAATAAACTACCCTCTTTCTATCAAAGGACTGCTTGTACTTAACTGAGGGTAAATACAAGTGATATTGTTAAAAAAATAATCTGATCCCCATACGCTTCTGATTTAGCAACAGTTAGCTCTCTTTATGAGATCCAGAGAAGTGATCTATAACTAGTCATATGGCCCTGGCCTTTTCCTGACCATGTAACCTGAATGGAGAGTGTGTGTGTGTGTGTGTGTGTGTGTGTAAGTGCGTGTAAGTTTGTATGTATGGCTTACATAAAGCAGAACCTGTCATATTCAGGGATGCAGAGCTTTTATCAGAACACTATGTTCCCCTGAGCTCAATGTCATGGAAGCAGACTCATCTGCTCTGTAACTATTCTAATTGGTGTCTTTGAAGCCACACACCCAAACAACTACCTCCGTTAAGACACGACTAGATACACAACCCACCGCCATATATGTTTAAATATGCAGCAGTGGGCTCCTGTCCTATTCGGTGTCCTGTGTGAATCTAAGTGTGCGTTCTCTAATTCTCTCCTTCTCTCTTTCTTTCTCTCTCTCGGAGGACCTGAGCCCTAGGACCATGCCCCAGGACTACCTGACATGATGACTCCTTGCTGTCCCCAGTCCACCTGGCCGTGCTGCTGCTCCAGTTTCAACTGTTCTGCCTTATTATTATTCGACCATGCTGGTCATTTATGAACATTTGAACATCTTGGCCATGTTCTGTTATAATCTCCACCCGGCACAGCCAGAAGAGGACTGGCCACCCCTCATAGCCTGGTTCCTCTCTAGGTTTCTTCCTAGGTTTTGGCCTTTCTAGGGAGTTTTTCCTAGCCACCGTGCTTCTACACCTGCATTGCTTGCTGTTTGGGGTTTTAGGCTGGGTTTCTGTACAGCACTTTCAGATATCAGCTGATGTACGAAGGGCTATATAAATAAATTTGATTTGGGCCTAATGTCACCACCAAAGAGAACATTCCTCTAATGTTGCGGTTTATAACGACGATGGAAGCAGATGCGTTGCTATTGACCCCACTGCACCGCAGTGCTGCAACGGGGGCTGCTGCCATGTAGAGCCAAATGACACATCTCAGACAACTATGTTTCTATAAGGCATTTATTATGTTGGCTGCCAGAGAACTGTGGCATCGACACGGGAGGGCAGGGCGCCCACTAATGTTACATGTGCACCTTCACAGCCACTAACATTGCTTTACTAGGTGTTAACACTTATCAGTGAGGTAGAAATATGTATTACGTGTTTTATTAACTATTTTAAGCCAGAAAATTATGCTGTCTGCTTTGCTTAATAGGAATTTTAAATGATTTACACATTTACTTTTGATACTTAAGTATATTTAAAACCAAATACTTTTAGACTTTTACTCATGTAGTGTTTTACTGGGTGACTTCCACTTTTACTTGTGCAACTTTCTATTAAGGTATCTTACCTTTTACTCAAGTATGACGATTGGATACTTTTTCCACCACTGTTAAAAACTCAGTAGAGATCTCCAGTCCAGTTATAATCTCATCATGTGCCAATTGTAATTGTATTCAGAGACAAGGGATCAACCTTTTAGGTTTATGTATGGGATCGGATTATGGTCATGTAAAATCAATCCGTTCCTCCAATCCTCGCCTCCCCCTCTTATTTTCCATTGAATGATGGAACCGTCTGTCTGTCAGTGCTCTCCTCTTTGTTCAAACCGGTTCAGCTCCTCACCCGCAGCCTCGCCACCGGCGTACAGGGAGTGAGCACCTGCGCCAAGCGTCTATCACGATTTAGATCAGATATCTCCAAATTGGACATGAGGCAGATGCTGAATATTAGTCGTGGAGCAGACAATGGACCTATATGCTGAAGGTGTAGCGCGTTGAATCTTTTTTTGCTCACTTACCGGTTCTTTTTTTTTTGCGTTTCACCCATTCGACTCATCGCTGACAGTCAGACGATACGATTGGAGCACCGGGGTAGGCTACGTTTGAAACACCTGCACAAAAGCGCAACGTACCGCTCTAACATTCCTGCGGAATTTGTAAAAACTTCTTTCAGGTAAGATTGAACATATTAATTGTCTGTGAATTGTCTACTTTTTCATTTGTTTGATATAGGATTTGTGGTTATTTAACCCTGTCTGAACAAAATTGGGTAATAGCTTGCATGCAGACTGGTGCATCAGCGGCGCCTGGACACCGGGGATGGAATTGATGCATCTTGCTCTGTAAGCCTTTCTTGGCCAACCAACCAATCAAAGATTTCAGCCCAAGTATAAATACTTTCAGGTGCTCCAACAGGAACATAGACAGGTTCTGCTTTGCATAGACAGGGCATAATAAGGACTTTAACAGGGGTTTTGTATGGACATGTTATGCATTTTTTGGATAAGGAGTAGTCTACTTTCATGTGTTCTACCAGGAAAATGACATAGCAGGGTCCTGCTTTCCTTATAAACACCAGCGGGTATAATAAATGATTTTAAAATGACTTTTGTATGGACACGTTAAGCTATTATTTATGATCTTCCATCTATAAGCTCATCAATGATGATCACCATGACTACCTCTACATCTGCCTCTGAAAATGCTCATGCACACCACCCTCCCTAAGCTTACAGTAGCTTCTTCTTGTGGTCTTTTGAATGATTTAGATCCAAGCTTTTCATTCTATGACCCATGTACGACCCGTGTGTCCCCCCCAAACGACTTCTTCTAACCGAAGGGTCTCTGGGCTTGTCTTAGGGTTTCCCTCATACAGGAGACTCGGAGGGAAATGTACTTTCTCTGGAGGGGCCAAATGGGAGACACAACTCTCTAATACCGCAGGCTACCATTCATGTGTAAGAGGCATTATAGCAATGGCTTACATTTTATTTGTGGCATTTAAAGAGCGTCCTCAATATATAACGGTCGTCAAGATAATGTTGTGTGTGTGGAAGAAATAAGAGAGAGTGAGAGAAAGTGAGAGGGAAACAAAAGAGAGAAAAAGAGCTAGAGAAAGGGATCGTTTGGCAGACAGCTGCTGGAGCATAGATCAGTGATCAGAACACCTGCACAGCTGTCATGTTCTCCATTATGCATACAGGTCCCACCCACATAACCTCTCAGGGGCCAATCAGAGGGGTGGCTGTCTGTAACCCCAATAGCCTGGCCTGGGCATGACATCAGAGATACAGGCGATAAGAGAGATAAAGGACAATGTTAACACTGGTTCTGTCTCTCTGCCTACATTCTCCTTTGTCCATTTCAAATGTACTTTATGCCCTGTGATCTGCCAATGTGCTCATGTGATACATACGAGGCAAAGAAACAGGGTAAAAAATATTAGCAGCACCAGAATGATGGAAGCCATTGTGGATAAAAGTACAAACATTCCTGCATAGTGGTCACTAATATTATAGTTCTACTCCAAAGACTCCAATGTTGTGCAATGTTCCACTGCACTGAAGTATATCCACTTCAGCTAGGCATGTTTCACACGGGTGCTTAATGCTCTAAAAGGCTTACAGTAGAGCTTACAGTAGAGAACCATACAGTAGAGCTTGTTAAACAAACAAACACATGGAAATGTCCCAATCAC
This sequence comes from Oncorhynchus tshawytscha, assembly GCF_018296145.1. NCBI lineage: Eukaryota > Metazoa > Chordata > Actinopteri > Salmoniformes > Salmonidae > Oncorhynchus > Oncorhynchus tshawytscha. The sequence continues at coordinate 4,123,606 of NC_056456.1, forward strand.
TTTTGCCTTAGGAAGCGGAGCTACTTTAGTCACCTTGACATGAGGTCTATTGTGTGAGATTGTCTGAGTGCCCTAAGCCTGGGCTATCTATTCATTATTCTAGTCTTGAGCAGTGGTTTCCAACCCTTTTCTCTGACCGGAGTACCCCTGAAGTACCCCCTCATGTCCATTTGACCAGTAGTCCTATGGTCTCATAAGTCTTCTCAAGTACCCCATGTAGATAGTCCAAGTACCCCCAGTGGTCCTAGTTGGGAACCGGTGGTCTAGAGTATAAAGTGGACAGCCTCTTTTTGATAGGCCTTGTCAAGAAGATAGTTTAGCATGGCGAGGTTAACTAGCTTTTCCAACACAGAGTTTGGGCTGATGCCATTGTGAAACCACACAGAGAGATGGGGGGAGGGAGGGAGGGAGGGGAAACATAAGCAGAGAGATGGAAGAAAATAACGAAAGAGGGGGGAGAAAGAGAGGAACGAGAGAGAAGAAGCGAAGGGACAGAGACCGTAACTGAGACAGAGCCAGGGACAACGAGGACCTTACCAGAGAGTTCACCCCTGGGTTCCCACCGCCAGAGGCGTCACAAACCTCCCTCACACCCTCATCAGATCAGAGACAGGCTGGATGCCTCCCCTGGGAGGAGAGGATGGGAGGAGCTGACCTGCTGAAGGAGAAATAAAGAAGTGTGCTAGGCTAGCCAAATCTACTGGCAGGCTGGTTAACCACGGGCCAGATGTCATTACTGCGCAACCTACTGTATGCCAGTGTAACCTTTACTAGAGTTTGTGCAGCCAGCTCCCACCATCCCACAGCTAATTGTGGCTAGAAATATTGGTCATTTTTCACAATAGGGAAATTCCCCAAGATGAATTATTCCCAAGAAAATTCCCAAAGCTATACGTGGACCATAGGCCAGAATCACTGATTTGTGTTGGAAAGTGCGAATACGGACCTACGGGCATCTCCGGAATAGCTGTAGGTCTATAATGTTCAAGATATTCTTTAGAACCACTGAGCACAATCAGGAAGGGCTGTTTGGATAGAGAAGAACTGGCAACGTGTCTCTGAACTGGCAACATGTTGCTTTTAGTTGCCAATATGTGCAGAAAACATCAGTGTCAGCACACCCTGGAAACTAATATATTTCAGGTGCCTGGAGAGGAAGTTAAATGATTAACTGTCTAAGAGACGGGAGTTTCTCTATTCAGTTGCCAGTTTGGACATTTTTCAATGGCCAGCAGGTTGTGGTTTATGATAATCGACAGCTAGATATTATTTTCAGACATGGAGTCTGTTACTGTGAACCGTGTGGCGTGAAACTGCTACACATTAGTGGTGGATGGGAGTTAATTCAACTATACAGTGTGAAGTGGTTTGACTTGTTTTTGAGAAAAGTGTTATGATAATCACTAATATAAGGGCTTGTGGTGTGTGTTCTAAATGTGTGTTGTTATTGTGTTACTAACTATTTTATTGGGTTTTTAATGTTGTGCTTGCTAAGCATTGTGCAAATGCAACAATATGGGGGATTAGTCCCTTGCTGGACTCGAACCCACAACCTTTGACACACTAAGAACTGTACCAAAAGCCCAGAGGATTGGTACTGTACTGTAAAGTTGTAAAGTGCCAACTTAATCATGTGGTCATTGTGACACAAACAACAGGGGAATAGGCCACTTTTTGTCTTATCTTGTTTATTGGACAGGTTTGAACGTGGACAGTTCCATTGTGACATATTCTTGTAAACCTACCATGTAAACCTACCATAGAAATGTAGGCTATTGTCACGTTCTGACCATAGTTATTTTGTGTTTTCCTTGTGTTTTCCTTGTTTTAGTGTTGGTCAGGACGTGAGCTGGGTGGGCATTCTATGTTGTGTGTCTAGTTTGTCCGTTGCTATGTATGGCTTGATATGGTTCTCAATCAGAGGCAGGTGTTAGTCATTGTCTCTGATTGGGAACCATATTTAGGTAGCTTGTTTTGTGTTGGGGATTGTGGGAGGTTGTTTCCTGTCTTTGTGTTCTCTGCACCAGATAGGACTGTTTCCTGTCTTTGTGTTCTCTGCACCAGATAGGACTGTTTCCTGTCTTTGTGTTCTCTGCACCAGATAGGACTGTTTCCTGTCTTTGTGTTCTCTGCACCAGATAGGACTGTTTCCTGTCTTTGTGTTCTCTGCACCAGATAGGACTGTTTCCTGTCTTTGTGTTCTCTGCACCAGATAGGACTGTTTCCTGTCTTTGTGTTCTCTGCACCAGATAGGACTGTTTCCTGTCTTTGTGTTCTTTGCACCAGATAGGACTGTTTCCTGTATTTGTGTTCTCTGCACCAGATAGGACTGTTTCCTGTCTTTGTGTTCTCTGCACCAGATAGGACTGTTTCCTGTCTTTGTGTTCTCTGCACCAGATAGGAGTGTTTCCTGTCTTTGTGTTCTCTGCACCAGATAGGACTGTTTCCTGTCTTTGTGTTCTCTGCACCAGATAGGACTGTTTCCTGTCTTTGTGTTCTCTGCACCAGATAGGACTGTTTCCTGTCTTTGTGTTCTCTGCACCAGATAGGACTGTTTCCTGTCTTTGTGTTCTCTGCACCAGATAGGACTGTTTCCTGTCTTTGTGTTCTTTGCACCAGATAGGACTGTTTCCTGTCTTTGTGTTCTCTGCACCAGATAGGACTGTTTTCTGTCTTTGTGTTCTCTGCACCAGATAGGACTGTTTCCTGTCTTTGTGTTCTCTGCACCAGATAGGACTGTTTCCTGTCTTTGTGTAGTTGTTCACGTTATCGTCTTTTATTAAACATGGTGAACATGAACTACGCTCCATGTTGGTCCTCCTCTCCTTCCACGGAAGAAAGCCATTACAGCTATGATGCAGTGTCTTTGTTGCATGCAGATATTGTGTCGGATATGTCAAACTGGGGGATCTACCTGTGAGGGGTTTACCTGATATTTACCTGATATTTACCTTTTAGATTGTATGTGGTGCATATTGTGTTTGGATTTGGCTTTGCCACCATTTTGTATGCTTCTTTAAAGAAGAAAAGCATTGTGGCTCCCATTGTGTGAACCCAATATGTTCTGTATGCAATACGATTGAATCGGACTGAAAATACAGTTTTGAGTGAAAGATTTATTTTCTCCATTTTGGCAGATGTTAATCTTTGAGCTCGCGTGTATTGATGAGGCAGACTTTACTCTGCCTTGAATTTCAACAATTTCAAGAATAGGGGAGGGAGAGAGATTTTCCACCTCAGATTCTCTCTCTGTTTCCCCTGCTGTGAAGTCTCCAATGACGAGCAACCCAGAGGGGGGGTTGGACGGATCGAGCCATCAATCAAGTTTACTATTTGCACCCTGGGAAAGACTGACACCCCCTCCAAACCAATCACCACAGGCCTGGATAAGACCACAGCACCGCGGCTAAAAGGTTCTCAAACAAAGAGAACGGCCTCTCTCTTTCTTGCCAGCGGAGAGCCTCCTTTCTCTGGTATTGACCGGTAGCAGATGCTGAAGGTCATGCTGTCGTGTTTAGTATTCCTGTTTGAGCTGCTCAATAGCAAGCGTTTTGACACATTTCTGATGGCTCCACATTGGTTGGAGCTTCTCAGCTGGTTGGCTCTTGCGAAACCAGAGTTGAAGAATGATTCCGACATGCGCTACAGTACATACACTCCATACAAGACAGAACTTTAAGCCGTTTTGGATAATGACCATATTATCATGTTATTGACCCTTGTGTCACTCAGTATACTGGTTGCCAGAAGACTCCACGTGACCTCCATAAACTGAGTGCTACTCCCCAGGGTCTGGTCACATCATGGTGTCCAATGATGATTGAATTTTGTCATCTGTGTTATTTCTTAGGGGGAATAAAGAAGTCCACGATGACAACTTTCATGCACATTCAATACATGACGTTTATGTGTTATTTCTTAGGGGAATAAGAAGTCCACGATGACAACTTTCATGCACATTCAATACATGACGTTTATGTGTTATTTCTTAGGGGAATAAAGAAGTCCACGATGACAACTTTCATGCACATTCAATACATGACGTTTATGTGTTATTTCTTAGGGGAATAAAGAAGTCCACGATGACAACTTTCATGCACATTCAATACATGACGTTTATGTGTTATTTCTTAGGGGAATAAGAAGTCCACGATGACAACTTTCATGCACATTCAATACATGACGTTTATTGTCGATGCGCCGTTGCTCAGACCAAGGCTATATCTGCAATAAATGTTAGTATGTGGTAGAACTCTTTTTTTTTTAATGCGCCTAGTTTATATTCTGTGGACTGAGCACCTCTTCTGCGGGTCATTAAACATGTAAACTCCGGGATGAAGTGGCAGCCATTGGAAATGGAAGTAGTTTATCTCTGTGGCGCCAGCACATCTTAGCCTGAATGTATCATTTCTTTTTACATTTTGATGGGCACTTCTCTGGCCATGGCTATGTGTGAATTGGCACCCTATTCTCTATATTACTACAGAAATAGTGCACTTATGTAAGGAATAGGGTGCCATTTCGGATGCACCGACATCTCTCCCAGTGGGTGGATTAAAGTCGAAGGGCTAGATGCTATCAGATCCGTGCTACAGCCGACACATAGTGGTTGTTTTGACGTGTCAGAGGTGGAACTGCATAAGAGCTGCCAAATCAAGCTGCTCCTTGCGTTACTATATCGCCGATTTTTGACAAATGCCATGCGACCGCTTTAGAAGTTCATGCAGCTGCGTTACAAGTTCAGACACTCAAATGCGTATTATTTTATTGTCTACACCTCAATTAGACTGAGGCTATAATTCCTCCATCCAAATGAACATGAAAACTGACATTATTTCTAACACCGATGGAGCTTAAACTTTCTATCGCCGTTTGAACTTTAACCCTGTATGGATAGTAAGGGAGTGGTTTGTGACACACGAGCAGCCGCTCACCAAATAGTCAGTTCCACTTCCTACATCGCCAAAACATCCACTATGCGGATGTCGGCCAAAGTAGGTTAACTCTCGATCTGATTGAATCTAGGCCAAAGCAACTGCCCATGCAACAGATCCCTTCCACCTGATGTTACCAGCCACATTGACCTCTCACCTGTAGCCGTTCACCTCTGACCCCTACCAGACATACAGCTGGAGTAACGGAACCGGCGCAGGAGTCTTAACAGGGGCTGAGAGGGATTTATTTCAGCTTGTATTTCTTTCATCACATTCCCAGTGGCTCAGAGGTTTACATACACTCAATTAGTATTTGGCAGCATTGGGTGAATTTTGGCCCATTCCTCCTGACAGAGCTGTGGTAACTGAGTCAGGTTTGTAGGCCTCCTTGCTCGCACACGCTTTTTCAGTTCTGCACACAGATTTTCTATAGGATTGAGGTCAGGGCTTTGTGATGGTCACTCCAATACCTTGACGTTGTTGTCCTTAAGCCATTTTGCCACAACTTTGGAAGTGTGCTTGGGGTCATTGTCCATTTGGAAGACCCATTTGCGACCAAGCTTTAACTTCCTGACTGATGTCTTGAGATGTTGCTTCAATATATCCACATAATTTTCTTTCCTCATGACGCCATCTATTTTGTGAAGGTCACCAGTCCCTCCTGCAGCAAAGCACCCTCACAACATGATGCTGCCACCCCCGTGCTTCACGGTTGGGATGGTGTTCTTCGGCTTGTAAGCCACCCCCTTTTTCCTCCAAACATAACGATGGTCATTATGGCCAAACAGTTCTATTTTTGTTTCATCAGACCAGAGGACATTTCTCCAAAAAGTACGATCTTTGTCCCCATGTGCAGTTGCAAACCGTAGTCTGGCTTTTTTATGCTGGTTTTGGAGCAGTGGCTTCTTTCTTGCTGAGCAGCCTTTCAGGTTATGTCGATATAGGACTCGTCTTACTGTGGATATAGACACTTTTGTACCTGTTTCCTCCAGCATCTTCACAAGGTCCTTTGCTGTTGTTCTGGGATTGATTTGCACTTTTTGAACCAAAGTACGTTAATCTCTAGGAGACAGAACGCATCTCCTTCCTGAGCGGTATGACGGCTGCGTGTTCCCATGGTGTTTATACTTGCGTACTATTGTTTGAACAGATGAACTTGGTACCTTCAGGCATTTGGAAATTGCTTCATTTGGATGAACCAGACTTGTGGAGGTCTAACATTTTTTTCTGAGGTCTTGACTGATTTCTTTTGATTTTCCCATGATGTCAAGCAAAGAGGCACTGAGTTTGAAAGTAGGCCTTGAAATACATCCACAGTACACCTCCAATTGACTCAAATGATGTCAATTAGCCTATCAGAAGCTTCTAAAGCCATGACATAATTTTCTGGAATTTTCATCATTGTCTTCATCACCATCTCTCTCTGTCTTCATCACCATCTCTCTCTGTCTTCATCACCATCTCTCTCTCTCTGTCTTCATCACCATCTCTCTCTCTCTCTGTCTTCATCACCATCTCTCTCTCTCTCTCTGTCTTCATCACCATCTCTCTCTCTCTCTCTCTCTCTGTCTTCATCACCATCTCTCTCTCTCTCTCTCTCTCTCTCTCTCTCTGTCTTCATCACCATCTCTCTCTCTCTCTCTCTCTCTCTCTCTCTCTGTCTTCATCACCATCTCTCTCTCTCTCTCTCTCTCTCTCTCTTCATCACCATCTCTCTCTCTCTCTCTCT